>NC_057806.1:236429456-236580362 GCF_018294505.1 Triticum aestivum
GGCGGCGGCGGCTGGGCCGGCCTGGCTCGGCTGGGCCTTAGCCCAGTCGGGCGCGGGAACTTTTTTTTAAATAATTTCGCCGACCGAAATAAAATCCCAGAAAAATAAATAAAAAACTAAAAATGCCAAAATAAATTTTCACCGTCTAAATAAAATATTTAGAACAAGATGAACATTTTCTTGGCCCTAAAATGCAATTTTGAAAAACGTGCAATTTTTTTAATGCAAACAAAATCGCAGAAAAATCCAAATAAAACCAATATTTGATTTTAATATTTTTCCTCCAATATTCCAACTATCTTGGAGAAGTCATATTATTTCCTCTCATATATTTTAGTATGAAATATTTTTGGAGAGAAAAAAATTAAAACCAAAATCCTCGTTTCAAAATTTGATAAAATCAAATTTGAAAACCGGGAAATCCCCAACTCTCTCTGAGGGTCCTTGAGTTGCTTAGGATTTTGAGGATCACGAGACGAAATGCGAATAAAATATGATATTCAATGATGATCTAATGTATAACATTCCAAATTGAAAATTTGGGGTGTTACAATGCACTAGGTATTACACCTAGATCGGATATGAACTCCTTCATACAGACTCCTTCATTTGCTGCTTCCGAAGCAGCTATGTACTCTGCTTCACACGTAGATCCCGCCACAACGCTCTACTTGGAACTGCACCAACTGACAGCTCCACCATTCAATATAAATACGTATCCGATTTGCGACTTAGAGACATCTGGATCAGTGTCAAAACTTTCATCGACGTAACCATTTTTGACAAGCTCTTTGTCACTTCCATAAACGAGAAACATATCCTTAGTCATTTTCAGGTATTTCAGGATGTTCTTTACCGCTGTTCGGTGATCCTCTCCTAGATTACTTTGGTACCTCCCTGCTAAACTTATAGCAAGGCACACATTAGGTCTGGTACATAGCATTACATACATGATATAACCTATGGCTGAGGCATAGGGAATGACTTTCATTTTCTCTCTATCTTCTGCAATGGTCGGGCATTGAGTCTGACTCAACTTTACACCTTGTAGCACAGGCAAGAACCCTTTCTTTGACTGATCCATTTTGAACTTCTTCAAAATTTTATCAAGGTATGTGCTTTGTGAAAGTCCAATTAAGCGTATTGATCTATCTCTATAGATCTTGATGCCCAATATATAAGCAGCTTCACCGAGGTCTTTCATTGAAAAATTCTTATTCAAGTATCCTTTTATGCTATCCAATAATTTTGTGTTATTTCCAATCAACAATATGTCATCCACATATAATATTAGAAATGCTACAGAGCTCCCACTCACTTTCTTGTAAATACAGGCTTCTCCAAAAGTCTGTATGAAACCATATGCTTTGATCACACTATCAAAGCATATATTCCAACTCCGAGAGGCTTGCACTAATCCATAAATGGATCGCTGGAGCTTGCACACTTTTGTTAGCACCTTTAGGATCGACAAAACCTTCTGGTTGCATCATATACAACTCTTCTTTAAGAAATCCATTAATGAATGCAGTTTTGACATCCATTTGCCAAATTTCATAATCACAAAATGCGGCAATTGCTAACATGATTCAGACAGACTTAAGCATCGCTACGGGTGAGAAAGTCTCATTGTAGTCAACTCCTTGAACTTGTCAAAAACCTTTCGCAACAAGTCGAGCTTTGTAGACAGTAACATTACCATCAATGTTAGTCTTCTTCTTGAAGATCCATTTATTCTCTATGGCTTGCCGATCATCGGGCAAGTCAACCAAAGTCCACACTTTCTTCTCATACATGGATCCCATCTCAGATTTCTTGGCCTCAAGCCATTTCGCGGAATCTAGGCTCATCATCACTTCCTCATAGTTCATAGGTTAGTCATGGTCTAGTAACATGACTTCTATAACAGGATTACCATACCACTCTGGTGCGGAACGTACTCTGGTTGACCTATGAGGTTCGGTAGTAACTTGATCTGAAGTTTCATGATCATCATCATTAATTTCCTCACTAATTGGTGTAGGCATGACTTGAACTGATTTCTGTGACGAACTACTTTCCCATTCAAGAGAAGGTACAACTACCTCATCAAGTTCTACTTTCCTCCCACTCACATCTTTCGAGAGAAACTTCTTCTCTAGAAAGGATCCATTCTTAACAACGAATATTTTTCCTTCGGACCTATGATAGAAGGTGTACCTAACAGTTTATTTTGAGTACCCTATGAAAATGCATTCCTCCGATTTGGGTTCGAGCTTATCAGGTTGAAGTTTTTTCACATAAGCATCACAACCCCAAACTTTAAGAAACGACAGTTTAGGTTTCTTGCTGATACGTCTCCAATGTATCTATAATTTTTGATTGCTCCATGCTATATTATTTACTGTTTTGAATGTTTATGGGCTTTATTATACACTTTTATATCATTTTTGGGACTAACCTATTAACCCAGAGCCCAGTGCCAGTTTCTATTTTTACCCTGTTTTAGGGTTTCAAAGAAAAGGAAAACCAAACAGAGTCCAATTGACCTGAAACTTCACGGAACTCATTTTTGGAAGGAAAGAAGCCCAGAAGACTTGGAGTGCACGTCAGGGGATCTGCGAGGAGGTCACGAGGCAGGGGGGGAGCGCCCACCCCCCTGGGCGCGCCCTCCACCCTCGTGAGCCCCTCGTGGCCCCCCCTGACGTACTTCTTCCGCCTATATATCTCCATATACCCTAAAAACATCGGTGGGCACAATAGATCGGGAGTTCCGCCGCTAGAAGCCTATGTAGCCACCGAAAGCTAATCTAGACACGTTCCGACACCCTGCCGGAGGGGGAATCCTTCTCCGGTGGCCATCTTCATCATCCCGGTGCTCTCCATGACGAGGAGGGAGTAGTTCTCCCTCGGGGCTGAGGGTATGTACCAGTAGCTTTGTGTTTGATCTCTCTCTCTCTCATGTTCTTGAGGTGATACGATCTTGATGTATCGCGAGCTTTGCTATTATAGTTGGATCCTATGATGTTTTCTCCCCCCTCTACTCTCTTGTAATGAATTGAGTTCCCCTTTGAAGTTATCTTATCAGATTGAGTCTTTAAAGATTTGAGAACACTTGATGTATGTCTTGCCGTGCGTATCTGTGGTGACAATGGGATACCACGTGATTCACTTGACGTATGTTTTGGTGATCAACTTGCGGGTTCCGCCCATGAACCTATGCATAGGGGTTGGCACACGTTTTTGTCGTGATTCTCTGGTAGAAACTCTGGGCCACTCTTTGAGGTTCTATATATTGGTTGAATAGATGAATCTGAGATTGTGTGATGCATATCGTATAATCATACCCACGGATACTTGAGGTGACATTGGAGTATCTAGGTGACATTAGGGTTTTGGTTGATTTGTGTCTTAAGGTGTTATTCTAGTACGAACTATAGGGCTGTTTGTGACACTTATAGGAATATCCCAACAGATTGATTGGAAAGAATAACTTTGAGGTGGTTTCGTACCCTACCATAATCTCTTCGTTCGTTCTATGCTATTAGCGACTTTGGAGTGACTCTTTGTTGCATGTTGAGGGATAGTTATGTGATCCAATTATGTTATTATTGTTGAGAGGACTTGCACTAGTGAAAGTATGAACCCTAGGCCTTATTTCCACACATTGCAATACCGTTTATGCTCACTTTTATCATTAGTTACCTTGCTGTTTTTATATTTTCAGATTACAAAAACTATTATCTACTATCCATATTGCACTTGTATCACCATCTCTTCGCCGAACTAGTGCACCTATACAATTTACCATTGTATTGGGTGTGTTGCGGACACAAGAGACTCTTTGTTATTTGGTTGCAGGGTTGCTTGAGAGAGACCATCTTAATCCTACGCCTCCTACGGATTGATAAACCTTAGGTCATCTACTTGAGGGAAATTTGCTACTATCCTACAAACCTCTGCACTTGGAGGCCCAACAACGTCTACAAGAAGAAGGTTGTGTAGTAGACATCAAGCTCTTTTCTGGTGTCGTTGCCGGGGAGGTGAGCGCTTGAAGGTATATCTTTAGATCTTGCAATCGAGTCTTTTAGTTTCTTGTTTTATCACTAGTTTAGTTTATAAAAGAAAACTACAAAAAAATGGAATTGAGTCTACCTCACACGCTTCATCTTTTTAATATCTTTCATGAGTATGATGGAAAGGAAAATTGTGCCAAAGTGTTAGAACAAGAATGCATTAAAATGTTTGGCACTAAATATTTGAATGATGAGCATGATTGCAATGTTTTTAGTATGAATTCCTTGAATATCTATGATGCTAATGATATGCAAAGCCACAAGCTTGGGGAAGCTATGTTTGATGAAGATGATATTTTCTGTCCCCCAAGCTTTGATGAGCAAATTTACTATGATGAAAACATGCCTCTTATCTATGATTATTATTGTGATGACACGTATGCTTTAAAGAATAATGATAACCATGAAACTTGTCATCTTGATCTTAATTTTCAATCACATGATAGTTATTTTGTTGAGTTTGCTCTCACTATTATTCATGAGAAGAAATTTGCTTGTTGATCATGAAAAGAATGCTTTAGGTGCTGGTTATATTGTTAAATTCATTCATGATGCTACTGAAAATTATTATGAGGTAGGAATATATGCTTGTAGGAATTGCAATAATATCAAGTTTCCTCTCTATGTGCTTAAAATTTTGAAGTTATGCTTGTTTCGCCTTCCTATGCTAGTTGATTCTTGTTCACATAAGTTGTTTGCTCACAAAATCCCTATGCATAGGAAGAGGGTTAGACTTAAATGTGCTAGTCATATTCTTCATGATGCTCTCTTTATATTTCAATTCTTATGTTCTATGTGAGCATCATTGAAATCATCATGCCTAGGTAGGGGCGTTAAACGATAGCGCTTGTTGGGAGGCAACCCAATTTTATTTTTATTCATTGCTTTTTGTTCCTGTTTAGTAATAAATAATTCATCTAGCCTCTGCTTAGATGTGGTTTTATGCTTTTAATTAGTGTTTGTGCCAAGTAGAACCTTTGGGAAGAGTTTGGGAAAGTCATGTTGATCATGCTGTAAAAAGACAGAAACTTTAGCGCTCACGAGAATTGCTGCCATTTTTATTTGGAGAGTGATATTTAGTTAATTATTTTTGCAGATGATTAATATATAAATTACTCAGGTCCAGAAATTTATTTGAGAATTTTATGAGTTCCAGAAGTATACGTTTGATCCAGATTACTACAGACTGTTCTGTTTTTGACAGATTCTGTTTTTCATGTGGTGTTTACTTATTTTGATGAATCTATGGCTAGTAAAAGAGTTTATAAACCATAGAGAAGTTGGAATAAAGTATGTTTAACACCAATATAAATAAATAATGAGTTCATTACATTACCTTGAAGTAGTGTTTTGTTTTCTTTCGCTAACGGAGCTTACGAGTTTTCTGTTAAGTTTTGTGGTGTGAAGTTTTCAAGATTTGGGTATGGATTCGATGGACTATGGAATAAGGAGTAGCAAGAGACAAAGCTTGGGGATGCCCAAGGCACCCCAAGGTAATATTAAAGGATATCCAAGAGCCTAAGATTGGGGATGCACCGGAAGGCATCCCCTCTTTCGTCTTCCTTCATCGGTAACTTTACTTGGAGCTATATTTTAATTCACCACATGATATGTGTTTTGCTTGGAGCGTCAATTTATTTTGTTAGTATTTTCTTGTTGTTATTTATAACAATTTTTTTCATCTTTTACTTCAATAAAAGTGGCATTGATAGCCTTCACTATGCCTATTTTACAAGTCTTCATGTTGCTGTTTGAAAACAGAAAGTTTACCGTTGTTGCAATAATTCCCTAGAAAAGTCAGAATGTGATAAAATGTTTAAACCTTTTGCATATTAAGCTCTGATAAACTTTCTACAGTTATAATTTTCTTTCATATTTTTTGGAACTAGGGAAGTATGGATGTTGCTGCATTCTTTACAGACTATCCTGTTTAGGCAGATTGCTGTTATGTTTGCATTGTTTGCATATGTTTGCTTCTTTAATGATTCTATTTGAGGATAGGACTATTAAATATGCAGAGGCATTTAGTATGCAATGTAGAATAATAATTTTAGTGATTTTCTACAGTATAGTATGATAAGATTTTTGCAATGGTTTATACTAACTTATCTCACGAGTCCTTGTTGAGTTTTGTGTGGATGAAGCTTTTGAGATTTAGGGAGACCATGATATGAGAGGAATTAAGGAGACACAAAAGCTCAAGCTTGGGGATGCCCAAGGCACCCAGAGATAATATTTCAAGAAGTCTCAAGCATCTAAGCTTGGGGATGCCCCCGGTTGGCATCCCACCTTTCTTCTTCAACAACTACCAGTTAGTTTCGGTTGATCCTAAGTTTTTGCTTCTTCACATGATGTTTGCTATTCTTAGAATGTCATTTTCTTTTGCTTTGCTTGCTGTTTTAATAAAATACCAAGATCTGAAATTATTTAATGTTAGAGAGTCTTCACATAGTTGCATAATTATTCAACTACTCATTGATCTTCACTTATATCTTTCGGAGTAGTTTGTTATTTGCTCTAGTGCTTCACGTATATCTTTTTAGAGCACGGTGGTGGTTTTATTTTATAAGAACTAGATGAACTCTCATGCTTCACTTAGATTATTTTGAGAGTCTTAAATAGCATGGTAATTTGCTTAAATCCTAATATGCTAGGTATACAAGATTACTAAAAACTTTCATATAGAGTATTGAATACTAAGAGAAGTTTGATGCTTGATGATTGTTTTGAGATATGGAGGTAATAATATCAAAGTCGTGCTAGTTGAGTAGTTGTGAATTTGAGAAGTGCTTGTGTTGAAGTTTGCAAGTCCCGTAGCATGCACGTATGGTAAACTTTGTGTAACAAATTTGAAACATGAGGTGTTATTTGATTGTCCTCCTTATGAGTGGCGGTCGGGGACGAGCGATGGTCTTTTCCTACCAATCTATCCCCCTAGGAGCATGCGCGTAGTGCCGAGGTTTTTGATGACTTGTAGATTTTTGCAATAAGTATGTGAGTTCTTTATGACTAATGTTGAGTCCATGGTTTATACGAACTCTCACCCTTCCATCCTTGCTAGCCTCTTCGGTACCGTGCATTGCCCTTTCTCACATTGAGAGTTGGCGCAAACTTCGCCAATGCATCCAAACCCCGTGATATGATATTCTCTTTCACACATAAACCTCCTTATATCTTCCTCAAAACAGCCACCATACCTACCTATTATGGCATTTCCATAGCCATTCCGAGATATATTGCCATGCAACTTTCCATCATTCCGTTCATCATGACACATTCATCATTGTCATATTGCTTAGCATGATCATGTAGTTGACATAGTATTTGTGGCAAAGCCACCGTTCATAATTCTTTCATACATGTCACTCTTGGTTCATTGCATATCTCGGTACACCGCCGGAGGCATTCATATAGAGTCATCTTTGTTCTAGTATCGAGTTGTAATCATTGAGTTGTAAATAAATAGAAGTGTGATGATCATCATTATTAGAGCATTGTCCCAAGTGAGAAATAAAAAAGGCCATAAAAAGAGAAGGCCCCCAAAAAGAGAAAGGCCATAAAAAAAGAAGGCCCAAAAAAGATAGAAAAAGAGAGAAGGGACAATGTTACTATCCTTTTACCACACTTGTGCTTCAAAGCAGCAGCATGATCTTCATAGTAGAGAGTCTCTCATGTTATCACTTTCATATACTAGTGGGAATTTTTCATTATATAACTTGGATTGTATATTCCAACAATGGGCCTCCTCAAGTGCCCTAGGTCTTCGTGAGCAAGCAAGTTGGATGCACACCCACTAGTTTCTTTTGTTGAGCTTTCATACATTTATAGCTCTAGTGCATCCGTTGCATGGCAATCCCTACTCCTTGCATTAACATCAATCGGTGGGCATCTTCATAGCCCATTGATTAGCCTTGTTGATGTGAGACTTTCTCCCTTTTTGTCTTCTCCACATAACCCCCATCATTATATTCTATTCCACCCATAGTGCTATATCCATGGCTCGCGCTCATGTATTGCCTGAAAGTTTATAGGTTTGAGATTACTAAAGTATGATACAATTGCTTGGCTTTTCATCGGGGTTGTGCATGATGATAGCATTCTTGTGTGACGAAAATGGAGCATGACTAAACTATATGATTTTGTAGGGATGAACTTTCTTTGGCCATGTTCTTTTGAGAAGACATAATGGCTTAGTTAGTATGATTGAAGTATTATCATTTTTATATCAATATGAACTTTTGTCTTGAATCTTTCAGATCTGAATATTCATACCACAATTAAGAAAGATTACATTAAAATTATGCCATGTAGCACTCCGCATCAAAAATTCTGTTTTTATCATTTACCTACTCGAGGATGAGCAGGAATTAAGCTTGGGGATGCTGATACGTCTCCAACGTATCTATAATTTTTGATTGCTCCATGCTATATTATTTACTGTTTTGAATGTTTATGGGCTTTATTATACACTTTTATATCATTTTTGGGACTAACCTATTAACCCAGAGCCCAGTGCCAGTTTCTGTTTTTACCCTATTTTAGGGTTTCGAAGAAAAGGAAAACCAAACGGAGTCCAATTGACCTGAAACTTCACGGAACTCATTTTTGGAAGGAAAGAAGCCCAGAAGACTTGGAGTGCACGTCGGGCGATCTGCGAGCAGGTCACGAGGCAGGGGGGCGCACCCACCCCCTGGGCGCGCCCTCCACCCTCGTGAGCCCCTCGTGGCCCCCCTGACGTACTTCTTCCGCCTATATATCTCCATATACCCTAAAAACATTGGTGGGCACAATGGATCGGGAGTTCCGCCGTCAGAAGCCTCCGTAGCCACCGAAAGCCAATCTAGACCCGTTCCGGCAGCCTACCGGAGGGGGAATCCTTCTCCGGTGGCCATCTTCATCATCCCGGTGCTCTCCACGACGAGGAGGGAGTAGTTCTCCCTCGGGGCTGAGGGTATGTACCAGTAGCTATGTGTTTGATCTCTCTCTCTCTCTCTCTCTCTCGTGTTCTTGAGGTGATACGATCTTGATGTATCGTGAGCTTTGCTATTATAGTTGGATCCTATGATGTTTTCTCCCCCCTCTACTCTCTTGTAATGAATTGAGTTTCCCCTTTGAAGTTATCTTACCGGATTGAGTCTTTAAAGATTTGAGAACAGTTGATGTATGTCTTGCCATGCGTATCTGTGGTGACAATGGGATACCATGTGATTCACTTGATGTATGTTTTGGTGATCAACTTGCGAGTTCCACCCATGAACCTATGCATAGGGGTTGGCACACGTTTTCTTCGTGATTCTCCGGTAGAAACTTTGGGGCACTCTTTGAGGTTCTATGTGTTGGTTGAATAGATGAATCTAAGATTGTGTGATGCATATCGTATAATCATACCCACGGATACTTGAGGTGACATTGGAGTATCTAGGTGACATTAGGGTTTTGGTTGATTTGTGTCTTAAGGTGTTATTCTAGTACGAACTATAGGGCTGTTTGTGACACTTATAGGAATAGCCCAACAGATTGATTGGAAAGAATAACTTTGAGGTGGTTTCGTACCCTACCATAATCTCTTCGTTCGTTCTATGCTATTAGTGACTTTGGAGTGACTCTTTGTTGCATGTTGAGGGATAGTTATGTGATCCAATTATGTTATTATTGTTGAGAGGACTTGCACTAGTGAAAGTATGAACCCTAGGCCTTATTTCCACACATTGCAATACCGTTTACGCTCACTTTTATCATTAGTTACCTTGCTGTTTTTATATTTTCAGATTACAAAAACTATTATCTACTATCCATATTGCACTTGTATCACCATCTCTTCGCCGAACTAGTGCACCTATACAATTTACCATTGTATTGGGTGTGTTGGGGACACAAGAGACTCTTTGTTATTTGGTTGCAGGGTTGCTTGAGAGAGACCATCTTCATCCTACGCCTCCTACGGATTGATAAACCTTAGGTCATCCACTTGAGGGAAATTTGCTACCGTCCTACATACCTCTGCACTTGGAGGCCCAACAACGTCTACAAGAAGAAGGTTGTGTAGTAGACATCACTTGCCAAACCACAGTTCATATGGTGTCGTCTCAACAGATTTAGATGGTGCCCTATTTAACATGAATGCAGCCATCTCTAAAGCATAACCCCAAAGCGATAGTGGTAAATCGGTAAGAGACATCATAGATCGCACCATATCTAATAAAGTACGGTTACGACGTTCGGACACACCATTTCGCTCCGGTGTTCCAGGTGGCATGAATTGCGAAACTATTCCACATTGTTTCAAATGAAGACCAAACTCGTAACTCAAATATTCTCTTCCACGATCAAATCGTAGAAACTTTATTTTCTTGTTACGATGATTTTCTACTTCACTCTAAAATTCTTTGAACTTTTCAAATGTTTCAGACTTATGTTTCATTAAGTAGATATACCCATGTCTGCTAAAATCATCTGTGAAGATCAGAAAATAACGACACCCGCCGCGAGCCTCAACACTCATCGGACCGCATACATCAGTATGTATTATTTCCAATAAGTCAGTGTCTTGCTACATTGTTTCGGAGAACAGAGTCCTAGTCATCTTGCCCATGAGGCATGGTTCGCAAGCATCAAGTGATTCATAATCAAGTGACTCCAAAAGCCCATCTGCATGGAGTTTCTTCATGCGCTTGACACCAATATGACATAAACGGCAGTGCCACAAATAAGTTACACTATCATTATTAACTTTGCATCTTTTGGCTTCAATATTATGAATACGTGTATCACTACGATCGAGACTCAATAAAAATAGGCCACTCGTCAAGGGTGCATGACCATAAAAGATATTACTCATATAAATGGAACAACCATTATTCTCTGATTTAAATGAATAACCGTCTCGCATCAAACAAGATCTAGATATAATGTTCATGCTCAACGCTGGCACCAAATAACAATTATTCAGGTTGCAGACTAAGGCATAGCCTAGTGGTGGGAAGGGGATGATGCCTTCCCACCCACCCAGGTTCAAGGCATGGTACTTGCAATTTGGGTTTGTTGCACCAATTATACTGTAAGGGGTTCCCTTATAGTCTTTCTGTCAAAAAAAATAATTATTCAGGTCTAAAACTAATCCTGAATGTAGATTTAGAGGTAGCGTGCCGACGTTGATCACAACGACCTTGGAACCATTTCCGATGCGCATCGTCAGCTCATCCTTAGCCAGTAGCCAGTCTTCCTTTAATCCGTAGACCCTATTTCGAGTTGCAAATATGAGCAACAGAACCAGTATGAAATACCCAGGCGCTACTACGAGCATTAGTAAGGTACACATCAATAACATGTATATCAAATATACCTTTCACTTTCCCATCCTTCTCATTTGCCAAATACTTGGGGAAGTTCCGCTTCCAGTGATCAGTCCCTTTGAAGTAGAAGCACTCAGTTTCAGGCTTAGGTCTAGACTTGGGCTTCTTCCTGGGAGCAGCAATTTGATTGCTATTCTTCTTGAAGTCCCCCTTCTTCCGTTTGCCCTTTTTCTTGAAACTAGTGGTCTTGTTAACCATCAACACTTGATGCTCCTTCTGATTTCTACCTCCGCAGCCATAAGCATTGCAAAGAGCTCGAGAATTGTCTTTTCCATCCCTTGCATATTATAGTTCATCACGAAGCCTTTATAGCTTGGTGGCAGTGATTGAAGAACTCTGTCAATAACACTATCGTCCGGAGGATTAACTCCCAGCTGAGTCAAGTGGTTATGGTACCCAGATATTCTGAGTATGTGTTCACTGACAAAATTGTTCTCCTCCATCTTGCATCTATAGAACTTGTTGGAGACTTCATATCTCTCAACTCATGCATTTGCTTGAAATATTAACTTCAACTCTTGGGACATCTCATATGCTCCATGGCGTTCAACCGTCTTTGAAGTCCCAATTCTAAGCTGTAAAGCATGGCACATTGAACTATCGAGTGGTCATCAGATTTAGCTTGCCAGACGTTCATAACGTCTGGAGTTGCTCCTGCAGCAGGCCTTGCACCTAGTGGTGCTTCCAGGATGTAATTCTTCTCTGCAGCAATGAGGATAATCTTCAAGTTACGGACATAGTCTATCAGGACCCCGATTCTAAGTCACACCGATCTAGCATGTAACATGTCATATCACTTTGCGGCCTCACGCACGGTATTCCCACGGGTGTCGCCTTACCTGGCCCGGGACCGTTTGCGCCTTTTGGCTCACGTATATGATAGTGTTGCTAGCATCCATATGACCGAGAACCCGAGCCGACATGACTAGTCGTGAACCCAAAGTGGCACTAACTTACGGGAACAGGCATACATGAAACAACATAGAGCATGTCAGTCATCAGCGCGTGAATCCGGGCTATAGCAACTGGGCTAACAGGACTCCGGGAATCCGGGCAGCAGCAGGCTAGCAGGACTCCGGAAGTCACCGCGTGACATTTCCCCGAAGGGACAGACACAGGAACGAAGTGAATCACATGTCGGCCAGTCTAAGTGTTCCGGAGCAGTAGTACTGGGCTAGCAGGACTCCGGGGTAAACCGGGCTGTAGCGGACTACCATGGCTCGGTAGAAGCACTAGACTACATTTCCCCATACACTACAAAAAAAATACACTTCCGTGATGATACGTGTTTGTCACAGTAGGTCGCGTTTTCTGTCATGGATGTACATCCATGACAAATTAATGACAGAATCAAGATAGTCATACCTGTGCGGTCGTAGAAGTGTTCCATGACATTGCCAAAATTATCATCACGGAAGTGTCCACTTCCATAATGATAAATCGTGCGTCACAGATGTGCTTTCGTCAAGGGTGACCGACACGTGGCATCCACCGTAACAGAACATCGCTAAGCTATCGGGTCGGATTTTGGATCCGATAACCCATTAACAGCCACGACCAATGCTGATTTTCCACGTGTAAAATTATCATTGGCTGACGGATCCACGCGTCAGCTCCCCATTGGCATAGGTGTCACTCCTCCAACGGTCGAGATGGGCCTATGATATGTTGACATGTGGACCGGCCCAAAAGTGGCCACAAAGAGTAAATGGGCTGGCCCAACCGAAGGCCCATAAGATTTAGTGAACCATAATGGGCTAACCCAGCTAAAGGCCCACAAAATTTAGCGGACCATAATGGGCCGGCACAGCTAAAGGCCCACACGATTTTGCAGACCATAATGGGCCGGCCCAGCTAAAGGCCCACAAGATTTTGCGGACGACAATGGGCCGGCCCAGCTAAAGGCCCACTAAATTCTGCCGACCATAATGGGCCGGCCCAGCTAAAGGCCCAACATTCTTTGTCAAATCGGCCCGTCAACGGCCTGTCCTAAACTTGTCATCAACGCGGCCCATGGTCACTTCTGGCCCGTTAACAATCTGCTAAGTAATTGGGCCGAATTACGGCCCGGTGTATTTCCGGCATGTTAAAGGTCCGGCTTCATTTGGGCCCATTTACAGGCCATCAAAACTTTCGGCCCATAAAAAGCCGTGAAGGATTTGGGTCATATTCGGCCATGTATGACATTCGGCCTGTTAGAGGCCCACTATAGCTTTGGGCCACTTTCGGCCTGTTGTCATTTTCGGCCTGTTAACGCGGGACGTAAACCATGGGCCATATGTGGCCCAACGTCATATCGGGCCCATTAACGACCCATATAAAAATGACGATAATCTAGCCCGACCGAAGTTCCGGCCTATTAAAGACCCGTGTATTAGGTCGGCGCATTTACGGCCCGTCCGAATTTCGGCCTGTTAAAGTCCAGTGGGTTATTTGGCACAATCAGGGCCCAATCTCACTTTCGGTCTATTAAAGGCCCATGTATTTTATGGGCTCGAGATATTTACACCTGTAAACGGACGATTTTTACTGAGGGCCCAAATTATGTTTAGGCCTGTTAAAGGCCCACTATGGGCACAGGCCTACCAGAAAAATATGAAAGCTTATGCTGATTTAGGCCCAGATATTTTTAGTGGGCTACATGCCAATTTCAGCCCATAATCGTTTTTAGCCCAATTGGAATGGGCCCGACGAATGTTGGCATGTTGGGCTCCTACGAAGCTTTAGGCCGAATACATTACTAACATAAACCTACACTATACAAAAATAGCGTCGTAATTACTGCAGCCTGAGGAAGCATCATAAATGTTGTATCACAACAAAATAAATTCCAACCATACAACAAAAGGCCTGTTGGCATAAAGTTTACAGTCCTTCCAGATAAAAGCACCATCAGATGTATAGAAGCACATATCATTTGACCTGAGTGCTAATGTTTCAGGCTGTAGAATCTGATGGAGCAGCATGATCGCCACCTTTTTTCCGCCATTGCTCTTGAACAATGAATCGGATGTCTGATAGTCTGGTTTCAAAACCATTCATATCTTGACGACATTTCTCAACCACTATTCTTGTTTCCGAAACAACGTCCACTAGGGATTGGACTTGTGTCTGGAGCACAGATATATCACTTTGTCTAGCAGGAAGATTTTGTTCAGTAGGCGATTTGGATGAGGTTACCTTGACAACCAACCCAGAATTACGCAGGAAGGTGCTTTTTGCACTGTTAGTGGAGAGATACTGACGCACTGCAGCAAGAGGTGACATTGTGCCTGTAGTAGCCTCGTCACCTTCAGGTGGTTGTGGCTGTTCAATCATTTGTTCCATAGCTTCCTGAAAGTTTGAACTTGTAGATTAGTGTACCAAATAAGTTACTAATGAGACAAAAACAAACAAAGTAGGTTAAACGTTTATACATAACTTATTTTGGTGAACTACTGTAATACATTAGCATGTATTGTAGTGCCAACTACATAATAATATCACTTTCGGAACATATGTCCGTGTAGCATGCCTACTGTATTGTCTATTTCCCCACATTCGTTGACATCTAAGGATAAAGAGACATGGTTTAAAGTAGGATGAACATAGTATGACATCATTCATATCATGGGCAAACAGATATAAAACAAACAGACTATTCTATCATTGTGTGCGCACATGAACATAACAACTAGATTACAAATCAAGACCAAAAGAATATCCTTCATCTCTTTTAAACAATGTAAGGTGAAATGATACGTTAAGACAACTGTGAATAAAAGTGAACAGAGTAACTGACATTGGCTGCAAACCAAGTAGTTAAATGAACACATCATAGTACCAATCAGTTCAAGGTAGGAGTAAGGACTTACAACAGCGGCTTGAACTGGTGTGCTCATGCCCTTCATCTTGCTAGTGCGGCAATCCTTGAAGATTTGCACTGCATTCGGTTCAGGTTCTTTTTGGTCCGCATGTGATTTCCTCTGTATTTGGAACAAGTCAATATAGATACGATAATATGGCACAAAAAAGAAGGAAGTAGCAGCTATTTACAAGAGCCTCGCAGTGTGCAATATAGCTACGAGATCCTGTGGTCTGTTGGAATTTCATTTTAGAACGGTTGGTTTTGTTCTTCAAACAGTTAGCCTAGAAGAAGATACACTTGTAAGGCACATACATAAATACAAGTTCAATATGTGGTCTGATCAAATACATATAGCCTACCTGATACTTTGGATCAGACCAGTGTTTAACAAGGGCTCTCCAGTCTTCATCTGTAATATATTCCACTGGAGATGTTTGGGCGATTTCATTGTTAGCCTTGCCTTCAAAGTGAGATTTTCTAAGGTGGTACCGATATTGTCGCAGAGCAGACTGAAAAACATGAGTGCATGCTTGTCTAGTTGCATCATCTTTCGGATCCAACTTGAACCTCATCTATTGAAAAAAGAATGTAAGTCTTATTAGGAGGAATCTAGAAAGTATGGGACAGAGCAAGATAGTATTACTAATTGCGATGAATAACATTACTTACGGATAAATGGTCAAGGAAGGTGTTAAACTGGGTATTGTCTTTCTCATTCCTGTACTGGATCCACGTTGGGAGGATATGTGCATGACACCTAACGGCAACGGCTGCCTCTGATACTAACTTGGCTGACTCTGTAGCATCACGTGGCCTTTTTAAACCTGCCTCAAAATCGATCTCCATTCTTCCTCCTTTAGATTTTGTTAATCTGTCAAGCATTATCCCTGATGTCTGTTTCCGCTTGCGCCGTGGTGCTAGTTCAACAACGAATATGGAAAGTGTTAGTGTACATCAAACTGTGAGAGTACATATAAAGGAACATGCAACTTCAACTTGACCCGGTCAGGTACCGTCTTGGTGTTGATGCTCATGAGGTTCATCTGATCTTGCCAAGTCCTGTTGTGTCAGCAGTGTTTCGGAAGTAGTGTTAGGTGTGAAGGTAGCTTGGGAACTAGCCAGTTCCGGAGCAAACGAACGAGTAACTGGTTGAGATGTTGGTACAGTTGAAGCGGATGCTGCAGCTAGTGGAGCAGGTGATACTGTGTTTGTAGATTTAGCCGGTGGACTTGGACCTTCTACTGCACTATAAGTACCAGCAGAATCTCGACGGCAGAACCTTTTCCGTTTCACCCGACGAGAACAACACTCCCTACTATATTATTTTCCTTGCTCTTTTTTGACTTTGCCATGTCAAGCTGTACCCACAACACAAAAGAATAAAATCACTCTTCAGAACTCATTGATGCATGATACAGACAAGCAATACTTTGATGTAAGACAACCGTATGAGGATGGAATATGTAAGAAAAACAGGACGTCATGACATATTCACAACTACGATGTGCAAACTAAGCAGAAGGATTTTCAAGAAAAAATAGAAGAAATGCAAGCTAGACACCATATGAAAGATGCAACCAATATTACTCTTCCAAGTTAAAAGTGTCTTGTCATAAGTGGCAATTCGAAAAATTAGAAGCAATACAACGTAGAAATCAATGCAAGATGCAACCACTATCAAACTGCCATGTTAGAAGCGTACAATCATGAGTGACTGATGCAGGATACACAACAGCAGTACTTTGATGTAAGAACATGGTATGATAGATAGATGAAGTGTATTCTAGACACAGAAAGCCATGTCATATGCACATGTATAATGTATAAACTCAGCAGGTGCAATTTAATCAAAATAGAAGAAATACAGGCTAGACAACATATGCAACATGAAACCAATTATCACACTGTCAACTTAGAGCAAGCACCTGCGATGGTGGAGTACGGGAGATGAACTCATCATGTAGACTTGGGACTTCAACTTCATTAGCAGTAGCAGTGACAAATCTAGAGAGTCTCTGTTTGCGTCGGTGGGAAGGACCACCAACATCCCCTAACTTACTATTTTCCTTCCTATTTTCTGATGTTGACTTATGAAGTCAAAACCACAAGAAGATGAATAAAATTAGCTCTGCATAACTGGTTGATGCATGATACAGACGAACACTACTTTGATGTAAGGCAAGCACAGGATAGGAGGATGGAATATATACAAAAGAAGACATCGTTTCATATTCACACGTACGATAGGAGGATGGAATATGTATGAAAAAATAGTAAGCGGAAGGCATTTCAACAAAATTAGAAGAAATGAAAGCTAGGCACCATATGAACATGCAACCAATATCACTCTATCAGGTAAAAATTGTCTCGCTGTAAGAGCCATTTCAAGAAATTAGAAGCAGTACAAGCTAGAAGACAATGCAAGATGCAACATACATCACAGTCCCAAGTTAAATGTGTCTTAAGGGTAAGTGATCGTTGCATGTATAAGTTGTAAGCTACGCAGATGCAATTCAACATAATCAGAAGCAATACAAACTAGACATCATACGGAAAACGCAACCACGTATAACAGTTCCAAGTAAGAGCAAGCACCTGTGATGGTGGAGTAGGGGAGATGTGCTCATCATGTACACGTATGTTCTAGAAATAGGAACATGTCATATTCACAGGCATTATGTGTAAAGTAAGCAGATGCAATTCAAGTTAGAAGCAATACAAGCTAGACATCATATGCAACATGCAACCACATATAATAGTGTCAAGTTAGAGCAAGCACCTGTGATGGTGGAGTAGGGGAGATGTGCTCATCATCTACACAGCTACGTTGACTGTCTAGCCTTGTGTTGTCTTGCGAATCTTGTTGGGAGGATGGTGGAGTAGAATCTATAGAGACCCCTTGTTTGACTTGCTTCGAAGGACCACCATCATGCACTGCCGGACTAATTTTCTTCAGCTGTAATGATTTTGCTCTTCAGAACTCATTCATGCATGATACTGACGAACACTAGGATGAAAGGCAAACACATGATGCGAGGATGGAATATGTATGAAAAATAGGATGGTGTGACATGTTCACACCTATGATGTGGTAGCTAAGCAGAATGCATTTCAACAAATTAGAAGCACTGCAAGCTAGACACCATATGAAAGATGCAACCAATATCACTATGCCAAGTTCAAACTGTATGGTGTTTCAACAAATTAGAAGCAGTACATGATAGAAATCATATGCAAGACACAACCAATATCACAGTGGCGACTTAAAGGTGCCTTATCATAAGTGACTGATGCGGGATATGCAAGAATAGTAGTCTGATGTAGAAACAGGAACACATGTCATATTCACAGGCATTATCTGTAAAGTAAGCAGATGCAATTCAACAAAGTTAGAAGCAATACAAGCTAGACATCATACACAACATGCAACCACATATAATAGTGCCAAGTTAGAGCAATCACTTGTGATGGTGGAGTAGGGGAGATGTGCTCATCATCTACACAGCTACGTTGACTGTCTAGCCTTACGTTGTCTTGTGAATCTTGTTGGGAGGATCGCGGAGTAGAATCTATAGAGAACCTCCGTTTCAGTTGTTCAGAAGGTCCACCATCATCCAATGCCTTGCCAATTTCCTTCAGCTTTATTGATTTTGCATTGCGAGGTCATACCGACAAGAAAAAGGAATATCATTCGCTCTTCAGAACTTATTCATGCATGATACTGACAAATACTACTCTGATGAAAGGCAAAGTCATGATACGAGGATGGAATATGTACGAAAAAATGGACGGCTTGACATATTCAAACCTATGATGTGGTAACTAAGCAGAAGGCACTTCAACAAATTAGAAACACTACAAGACACCATATGGAAGGTGCAGTCAATATCACTCTGCCAAGTTAAAACTGTCTCGTCATAGGTGGCGTTCGTCAAACTAGAAGCAATACATGCTAGAAATCATATTCAAGACGCAAACCAATATCACACTGCCAACTTAAAGGTGTCCCATCATAAGTGACTGATGCAGGATACACAAGAAGAGTAGTTTCATGTAAGAGCATGGTGGTGATAGACAGATATAGTATGTACCAAAAATAGGAAATCGTGTCATATTCACATGTATCATGTGTAAGCTAAGCAGATGCAGTTTACACTAATTAGGAGCAATACGAGCTAGACACCATATGCAACATGCAACCAGATATCACACTACCAAGTTAGAGCAAGCACCTTGGATGGTGGAGTAGGGGAGCGAAGACTTGGACCTTGTAATGCACTATCAGTACAAGGAGAATCGGTACAGATGCTCCGTTTACGTTGCTGCAGAGGACCACCATCATCGCCTTCCTTACTCTTTTCCTTCCTCTTTCTTGATTTTGCCTTGTCAACTCAAACCCACAAGAAAAAAGAATAAAATTTGCTCTTCAGAACTCATTGATGCATGATACTGACGAACACTACTTTCATGTAAGACGAACAATACATATCACACTGCCAAGTAAGAGCAAGCACCTGCGATGGTGGTGTGGGGGAATTGCGGTGATCAACTAGAGAGCTATGTTGATTATCTTCATTAAGCCTTGCTGTTTCTTGAGAATCATGTGGGGAGGATGACACTGCACTCTTTATACGAGTATGGCGTCTCACAGAAACCCACCAGGGTGATTGTCTCATCATAAGTGATTGACGAGGGATACAAAAGAGCATTAGTTTGATGTACGAACATGGTTAATAGACATATGTAGTATGTATCAAAAACAGGAAGGCATGTCATTATCAAAGGTATAATGTGTAAAGTAAGTAGATGCAATTTAACCAAATTGGAAGCAATACAAGCTAGACACCATATGCAACATGCAACCACATTTGACAGCGTGAAGTTAAAGCAAGCACCTGGGATGGTTGTGTGTGGCAATCGAGATCATCAACTGCAGAGCTAAGTTTACTGTCTCCAACTGCTGACACTGCACCCGTTAGAGCGCTAGAACACTTAGTGCTTATCTTCGAATTACACTGGAGCGACTTCTGTCTTTTCTTTTCTGCATTCATCAACACTGCGCCAGAGTCTGAAATACCATGCATAAAAAACAATAGTGTGAGTATGGGTGAAGTGTGTGCACAATTAGTATAGTGTAAAGGTAGCAGATAGCAGATCGGTGAGAAATAAATGACGGGAGACATATGATTGCTCTATAACATGCACGACACACTAAATTACTACAGGATTCTATGAAAATAACAGTCGACTGAAATCAAATAGGTCAGTCCATTTTTTCTGCACCGTCCGATTTACAAAGAACGGGCAGATCGCCTTCATCTACCTCCAGCGAGTCGGTGTTGACGATCTTCCTCGAAACGCCAGCGACCACCGGCCCAGTATTCCTCCCCTGCCTGCGCCCTCCCCTCGACCTCACTGCACCACCGTGCTTGGCACCACCCCCCGGCCATCCATTCAAGCCCTGCCGACCTCCAGATCGGGCGGAAGCAGCTCCTGCGCCCCACACCCCTATGATAGACACCGATGTGCCGCTTCCCTGGAGAACAGGAGGACTAGGTGCTCTGCGTGCCTAAGCGGGTGCTGCTTCTTTTAATTGCGGTTCGACTGACCCTGAATTGAATTCCAGGCGGGCTACTGACCTCTAGCAAAGGTGAAATAGTAAAAGGGAGGAAACCTTGTGCATTTAGTATCACGAAGAAGATGCAGTACGAAGCGCTCGACTAGTTTCTTTCGTGGGATGAATACGGTGTGAGCGGAGACATAAGATTTGCACGAATAAGGGAAGAGGAGTACCTCTTTCTGCTGGTTTCACCTTTGCTAGAGGGTACACGGTGGAGCTCATTTCTGTACGAAAAAGGCAGCCCACGTGGTAATTTGGCACGTGTACTGGTTGTCCACTTGGTGGAGGGAGGATCGTCTACCACGGGTGAACTAACAAATTGCGACTTGATGCATTATGTTGAATTAAAAAAAGAGGCAAACCATGTGGGGCCTACCTTAGATGCAAGGCTCTATACACTGGAGTACTTTTCATGTGTCCCATCAACTCGCAGAACGAGGAGAAGCTTGCTTAGTACGCCGTCTCCCCCGCCCACGGGCGCGGTGGCTCGCAGGATGAGGTGAAGCTTGCTTACTAGTACGCCTTACGCCCGCTCCCTCGCTCACGCGCGTGGTGGCTCGCAGCACGAGGAGAAAATTTTACTACTCCCTCCGTTTACTCCTCGTCCCTACTACGTACTTTGGTTAGTACTCCCTCCATTTACTTATACAAGGCCACTATAAAAAATACATTTTGCATCTATACAAGGCCACAAATAGTAATCGAGACAAAAGTTACTAGTCCCTCCTTTCCAGTTTATGGCTCAATTTCAAAATCTCTCCAACCAAGGTAAACGGTGAGTGGTCGAATTAATTTCGTATTTTGCACAAGTAATTAGTACGCTCATTTTTCTCAAGAAGTTATGTTTACCGAGGCATTAATTGGAATGAATGCATGAATGACCACTAAATTTCCATGAACTTGTACATGCATTGGTTAGTTTCCTCTTGACACTGCTTGCGTCGGGTGATCTAAAGCACCTAGAAATCCAACATGTAATGGTACTACTACTAGTATAGTAGAATTGAGACTTACCAAACGGAAAAACGAATGTTTTTTAGATGAGCCATATAAACCCTAGTGGGTACGTACTCCGTAAAAACAGATTTTTCCAAAACTAAGTCGCTGCCTTTCATGAATTCTGTAGTATACTCCTCCGTAGACGCTCCCTTTCATGAATTCTGTACTTCCTGTCACCGACATGTGGGACATATAGCAACCGGGTCCACGTGTCAAGCACCAAATAACAGTGCAGAACAGCAGGGGGGACGCACCCCACTCGTACCGGCCCAGTAGTAGTAATGAGCAACGAGACGTCAAATCACAATGCCGCACTTTCCCAGACGAACGAAGCAACCATTATTTCACACTTCGGTTCGCCATCATCTCAAACCATGTACTAGTATTGCTTCTACCTCATGAGGGACACGCGCATCGCCTTGGTACATCATGACACGTGGGACCGCATGACAGGCCATGCTCCCCTGCCGATCGCTCGGTAAAATCACCTCATTTTTACTATACTTCCTCCGTATCGGTTTACTACATGGCATGCACATCATTCTAGGTTGAGAATTTAACTGGCTATATATGTGATGAATAGTACTCTAGCCTTTTAAAAAATGTATACTTTTGTACAACAGTACTATCGATGGATTGCGACATGGAGCAAAACTTGAAATTAAAAAAAGGTGGTACATATAGAGAGCGCTCGTCGCCAAATTATGCATATAGTACTATTAAAAAGGCTAGTCACAATAATGGTGTCCAGCACAACCCACCCCTCAAATAAAACTAAGAGGGTGCTTGGATACCTTTTAGTCCCATGACTAAAAGTAGTGGGACTAAAACATGCTAGCCTCACCCATGCTTGGATCCAAATACTAAAAAGGCTAAAATCAAGTTAATGAGCATTTATTATCCTCCAAACCCTCCAATCCAGAACTCGCCTGTGTTAAAGGAGAGGAGTTAAATGAGTAGAGAGAGGACTAATCCACATTTTAGTAGGGGTACCCCTGACTAAATTTTTTTAGTCTCAAGACTAGTTTTAGCCCCACTTTAGTCAGGGGTGCTTGGAACTTTAGCCTCTTAAAGAGACTATTTTTAGTTAGACTAAAATAAGTCCCTTGGATCCAAGCACCCTCTAAGCATCCTGGAATTCTTTGACAAAACTAAGCACCCTGAAATTCTTTGACAACTAAACTACTGGCTATATGATGTTGGCCATATATATTGTACGTATATAATGTGAAGAAACGAGTGGTAGTACTATACCAACTAAAAGATGAAATGTAAGAAATACTAGTATGTACGTACTGAAGAGTTAAAGTAACGAGAAGAAACATAACATAGTTCTGCTGGGGGCTCAGCACAACACACCCCTCACATTAAATTAAGCACACCTGAAATTAAACTTTGCAACTATTCCGGTAGACACTGCATTAGAACCACCATGAGCAACGACACTTCCACCTTACTCGGAGTCCTCGCCCACGTCCTCGACTTCGTCCTTGTCCCTCTTCCTCTTGGCCGATACTTCTTTGCTTGAACCGCACACTTGGTTGTTGCTCTTCATCCAACCCTTAGATATTGAAGCAAAGGTAGCCATCCATTGCAGCGTAGTGGATGTGGTCTATATCTAGTACATCCCGCTGCCATGCATGACGATGAAACATGTATGGAGGTTTCTGTAGTTTACCGTACGAAGGATGAACCATGGCTCCTGCCAGGGTCAGCATTGAAGGCTGACGAGCGGACACCAGCCGATTCTTCTGGAGGTCGAAGGTCTTGCCTACAACGAGGCCTATCCGATGCAGGACTTCTTTGTCGTTACCAAAGTCTATAGTAACGAATTTGACTAGGTTGCTCTCAAGGAAGTCCTTAAAATCCTGGCACTCAACGTCGGCATGGCATATGTGGTAGACCAAGCATAAGTCATGCACGCAAACCTGGATCACGGCGGGCTTCTTCCTCTCTTCGTCCTTTAGATCCTTCTCTCGTCCCAGGACTGTGGTGTACTCAACATATAGCCCAGCGACCCACTCATCATATGAGTCTTCGAACATGCGTCTGAAGTGAGAAAGGCATCCTTTCACCGTCGCAGAAGAACGGGTGTAGATGACGTCGAACTCATCACCGGTGATGGTTCTAACCTTGTACTCACCGCCGATCGTGGAGATTTGGGATGCCATGGATTTGGGAGGAGGGTTAGGATTAGTGCAACTGCCGTAATGTGAATGGACGGGACGACTAGGAGCGAACTGCCGTAGTATTGAAGGACGTGTGGGGACAAGTAGGAGCGAACTGCCAGCGTGCGAACGGCAGGGTAGTGGCTTTCCATTCTCCCATGATACGGGCCTCCAAGAGCCCTTGGATTTGAGATCGAACGGTTGCATGGCATGATTCTAGACCTATGGGTGAATATCCTATCCTGGAGGGTTATTCTGCAAATTTTCAGCAACTTAGCATGCGACCGTTTGATCTCAGATCCAAGGGCTGCCAGCAGCCCGTATCATGGCGGCGCCTACCATGACCGTCGCGTCGCTCGCGCGGTCGCGCCCTTGGAGATTTAACACGGTGCGTTAGGCTATCTGATGTTGGCATGTCATACATAGTCATCACTTAGTCACTCATACTACAACAAGGTTGGCTATAAGTGTATTTTTTACTCCTCTCTATCTCTTTCTTCGTACTCAAGGAAGAAACGGTGCTAAGCGCGTGTATTTATTGCATTTGCCGAGGAGTAACCTCTTCCAATGAAATGGTGTTGCTAAGTTTGCTTCATTTAATTAGCTATAGACTCAAAATTGTCTTTTCACCTAGGTACATGCTCTTAGCAGCATTTCTTCCTTGGGTCACCAAACTAGTCTCTCTCTTCTTGATTAACTTGCCACATCAGACTTTATGCTTATGTGGCAAGGTTAAGCACCTGTAGGAGCAAGTAAAAGTAAGTACAATAGTGCGCTTTACATGGCATTTTTGCATATGTGGAGGAAAGAGAGGCAAGGAAAAAGTGGAGAAGTGGGCTCTCATGCAAGAGCCAGCCTCTACTACATGGTGGAGCATTGGGAGAGGCACCTGTATGGAGGTGGTCAGGAATCTGGGAGACTCACGCCGGTCATAGCGCCGCAGTTAAAATGATAATGGCAAGTCAAATCACGGGGCCCCACCTGTCCAGCAGTAACTCGCTGTCAAATCACACAACCCTACGTTTGCAGCAGCCTACTCCCTCATCTTCTCCCGTCTTTGTCGAACCGACTAGGCGGAACTGCCCCGCTGCCTACCGCGCAGGAAAAGCCCCGCCCTCGACTTTTAAATACAACTACATCCGCTTAAGAATCCAATGATATACTTTTTGTGACATAGTAACTCATATTTAGTTAGTTAAATGGATGACCTAGAACTACGTGCAGGCCCTATAAACCGAGATGCCTAAAAATAAAAAAAAAACCGAGACGGAGAGGGTAGTTCAGCACGTATCTTTTTAGATCAATATAGTCGGGATTCACCATGGAGCAAAACCATGTGGTAGGCTGCTCCTGTCGTGTTGGCGTAGCAACTCAAGCAGGGTCAGTCCACACACGAAATGGCGACACACTTAACAGGACCCCTTTGGTCGACATGTGGCTCATCCACTGTCTTGTTCCACGTGCGATGCACCAAATTACAGTTCGGAGCAGCGGTTGGAATTGGAGGCACCCCGGTCATAGCGCCGCAGTAGTAGAAAATGAGCGACGAGGGGTCAAATCACAAAGCCCCACCTTTCCCGCATTAAGCTGGATGGACGAAGCAACCATCATTTCACTCTAGGGCGCAAGAGCATAAAGAAAAGAGAAAACAATGATGCGTGCGGCAACTACCTAGGGCACCCTAGGGTAGGGGTCTCCACTACAAATCCTTTTTTTGAAAGCGCCTCCACTACAAATCGGCTTCTCCCTCGTCCTCTTGAAGAAAACCGATGATGAGTGTGGCAGTAGGGTTTGTAGGAGTGCTACGACATGCGGGGCCACGCCGTAGTAAATGGGTTCGAGCTGACGCCTTAAATATGTGTGGGCCGCTTGGTTTTACGGGAACGAGGCAGCATTTTGGGTTCAGGGACCAGTGGAGATATAGTACGTACAAAAAATTGTGGACGTAGGTTCGACCGAAAGGCAATGATGCATGGGCCCTGCATTTTGATATACCCGGGGCCGCGTGAAATTTGCTACTCTACTCAAAACTAGTAAGGTACACATGTATTGAATGCATGAGATTTCGAAACCAAATTATGAATAAATACACACTATAGGATGTAAAGCTTTGAGTCATATATGCATGATGTAGATGTTCGCTTAGTTCTTATAGTTCATCTCATTCAAAATCAATAAGTTTTATAAAAATGTTAAGATTCATGGGGTTGTGCATTGTACTCCCTCCGTTCCAAAATAGATGACCCAACTTTGCACTAACTTTGTACAAAGTTAGTGCAAAGTTGGGTCATCTATTTTGGAACGGAGGGAGTAAATCATAAAGTAAAAAACAAATAATGGCAATTCATTTAGAAAAAAATAATCAATTATGATACAGAAGATTCTAGAACAAAGGAGAAGTGCTTGTGTTTTGAGGTTTGTGCATTATGCTTAAGTTCAACCATGGAGTCTTCTAAATTGTACATGTGGCAGATCTGGTGGAATGTTGATGATATCCAGCGACCATCTTTCAAAGTTATTGGCACACTATATAGTTCTTGTGCCATAGTTGCATGTTTTGGAAAAAAGCTACTAGTGGGTTGTACTATCTATTTAGGAATAGAAGATGTATACATGGAAGTTGTAGGGAAAGAGATGACATGGAGCATCTCAATTCCTATGAGTAGGGATTGGAAAAGAGATGTCATTTGGTTCACATCATATGAACTTTTCTATTGAATATAGAGATGACATGTTTCTCAATTCCTATGAGGAGGGATTAGAAAAGAGATGTAATTTGGTTCATATCATAGGAACTTTTCTATTGAATATACGCTAATGTTTATTTTCCTTTGAAATTAAGGGAGTATAGGAATCCATTCATATGAACCAAGTGGCTCTAAAGCTATAGAAATGATATCATGTTTTATTTCCTTTGAAATGTGGAGTATATGAATCTATTCCTATGAACCAATTGGCTCTAAAGGAAAAAAATCCTATAAAAATCATATCATATAGAGTTCCTATGATATTCCTCGACACTAAAGGATGCTTGAAATTGCTGCGGGTGATACGATGGTCTTTCTTTGTATACTCCTCACCCAACTTTATAGTTACCTCTCGAAGATGAATGAAATGATATATACATGGTATTCTACATGTGCAATTTGGTACACGAAAACTCGGTAAAAGTTTGCGAGGTTCGAATGTTCAATAAAGCTATATGCACTGCATTTCGGAATGGAGGGATCATACGGCAGTTGCTAACACTCACGTGGAAGATTTGTGTGTAGGAGGAGTGGCTATTCTGTTAAATGACATGGCAAAACTGACACTGTCGGATGCCGATCTAACGGTCCTTACGGCGTTCGTCAGGAAAAGGCTTGTGGCGAACGTTTGTCGGATAATGATTTACGGACACATGCATTGCATTGATACGTGCCCCCCTCTCTCTCACGCACACGCACCCTCACGAGTCACAACTCTCCCGAGTCCTCTCGCAGACTCGCACGTCGCACCCACCGTCTATCTGCAGGTAGACGTCACGCACATATGTGCTCTTCACACCCTACCCTCAGAACTTCTAAAAAACAAAACACGGCGCACACATTTTATTTTAGCTCACACGTCGCACACTTGTACTATTACTCTTGCGGCGAACGTTCTTTGGGCATAGTATATTGTACTCTCACGAAGAGAAGCGGTGCACGCACGCACTAGTTCTCTCACACCCACTCGCGGGTACACGTAGGAGCGCATTTTTTTGAAGCTGGTACAACAAAATCACTCCACTATATATAAAAGCAGGAGCCTTAGCGCTTGCTTTACTAGGGTTCCTCTCGTTCACTCTCTCATGCTCTCCAGATCTAAGAAACACATAGGTGGCCACACTCTCTCTCAGCTCACGGCTGGTCACAAATCCGGCCGGACAACCTCGACCGGGGCAGGGGTGTAGGTGCATCGTTCACGCTGTCGTCGTCAGCGAGGGAGGAGACCAACGGCTGCCCGCGCGTCCCGATCGGCGGCCGTGCCGTTCTCTCTGAGAGAGCGTCGGCTCGGGAGGGCCTCCGACCCCTTCTTCCTCCCTGCGGTACTTTGGCCAAGATGCGGCCTCCCGACGCCGTCTTTGCGACATGCTGACGACCCTCAGGTATATATTCCTTCGAAACCTGCCTTGCTCTACTGCCCCAGCTCCCTTCGTCTGGATCCTTTTCTACTTTCGTCCGCTGTTCCAAAGCCACCTAGACTTCTACTAAGGCACGTGCTTTGCACGTATGTTCTGTATGATAGATATTCATATACCTTCTTTTTAGAGAGAGAAATGGGTACTCATATCTTGAATAGATATCATAGTGTGTTTGTTTGCATGATCTAAGGACTATTCTGAAATAAGAAGCAAATCACTTGCACAAATCAAACTGAGTTCCAAGTAAGAATTTGATTACAAGATAAAAGTTGTAGTTTTATTATATGTTGTTTCCTGGGTTCCACTGATGTATAGTTCCAGAGTTGTTTGACAGTTTACATGCATTTTATGGACTATTCTGTGTAACTAAATAAGTCATTTAGGTCTGACAGACACTCATGTCAACTTGTCAACTTGTCGTACTTGCATGTGAGGAGGTAGCAGCAGTTTCTAGACATTTCTCAACTTCAGTAGGTGCAATCCCGATTCAACGAGGACTTCTTTATTTGTTTACTTGGAGAGCAGAGTCGGCCATGTGCACAAGGAGCGGGAGCGAATCCGACATCTCTTAGCCGTCAGATCATGTCATCCTTTGTTTGATGGACGGCAGTGATATGCATGAGAGGGGAAATGAATGGTGGATTTTGAGCCAATGCTTGTTTGGGCGGGAGAATCGAAGATGGAGTGGTAAATCCAATTTCAAAATTGCTGCATTATAGTAGTAGTAGATTAGAAGTAAAGCTATTTCATACAGTTGACTCAAAGCGTTGGTTCAAACAGGGAAGAAAGTGGGCAAGTTGTAGCATGAATCTAGCACTTGGTTCTAAGAGGAAATGGGGGAAAGTAGTAATATTTCTCACTGTTTAAATAACCATATATCTTATTTGCGCAAACAGGGATGTCTGTCTCCATATCGTTTCGGGATGTCTATCTCCGTATCATTTCTATCTGCGCAATCAAAAGCACACACCTCAGTTTTAGTACAACTGCGCAAAATGAGATGGCTATCCCTCGCTGTCGTCGTCTAACCTCCCGTCTTCAAGGTATCCCTACATTGGTAGTAACTAAGGTAGAATGACCAACGCAATCTAAAAGAAGCTGATTCGTACGTTTTACTTCCTGATTGCAGTGCAGGGACGAGCGAAAACAACTGCATCCTAGTCCGGAATGCACTTTCTACCAGTTCATCCATGGACCAAGGACTAGCTGGCACGGCTGCATGGCGGCTTTTTGGACAGGTGCGCGGACAAGAGGCATTGTGGTCTACTTATTTCTGCAAATAGCGGTGCTTAAATTTAGTGGAATGCATAAGCATTTCAGCTTGTCAGTACACTGCATGGTTCAGTTCAGCATTCCAGCTAATACCACAATTACAATTGGTTATTCTGGAATGAGAGAACCTAACCATGAATGGTGGCAACAAGAAAAAACCAGAGTGAACTCCATGAAATTTAAGCCTGCCGGGAGGCCCTTTGCTCAGAGAGAAGCCTTGCTTGTTTTTTCCTGATTTGTAAACCTTCTCACAACTTTGTCTTTTGCTATGAACTAGTATATGTTTGTTATGTTCTTTGAATCATTGAGATGTATAAAATTTCTTAACTTATGCTTTTTAAGTTTTTTTATGAAGACGAGTTTAATGTGAGTGTTCCACATGAGCGCTGGACTAGCGCGTGAACGTTTGGAATTTATTACATTATGGCCTCAATTAACTGCATGAACCACTGTAACAAGATACATAGTTGCTTATATGTCAGAACATATTGTTGATTGTTAGCTGGTCAATAGCCTAGTGTTGAAGCGAGCTGAGCCAATGTGCCATGTTTTGCACAACTTCTTACAAGTGGGGTAGCACCAACAGTGTTTACAATTACTTATGTATACGTCGGCGCACGGTTCTCGAATGAGTGCTCTATTTCGTTAAAACACACACTGCTCGTATGATAAATCTGTGACGCCCCCAATTTGACCGTACACTAATCATACACGCAAATGTGTACGATCAAGATCAGGGACTCACGGGAAGATATCACAACACAACTCTACAAATAAAATAAGTCATACAAGCATCATATTACAAGCCAGGGGCCTCGAGGGCTCGAATACAAGAGCTCGATCATAGACGAGTCAGCGAAAGCAACAATATCTGAGTACAGACATAAGTTAAACAAGTCTGCCTTAAGAAGGCTAGCACAAACTGGGATACAGATCGAAAGAGGCGCATGCCTCCTGCCTGGGATCCTCCTAAACTACTCCTGGTCGCCGTCAGCGGGCTGCACGTAGTAGTAGGCACCTCCCAAGTAGTAGTAGTCGTCATCGACAGTGGCGTCTGGCTCCTGGGCTCCATCGTCTGGTCGCAGCAATCGAGTAAAGAAAGGGGGAAAAGAGGGAGCAAAGAAACCGTGAGTACTCATCCAAAGTACTCGCAAGTAAGGAGCTACACTACATATGTATGCATTGGTATCAAAAGGATTGAGGGTATCATATGTGGACTAAACTACAGAATGCCGGAATAAGAGGGGGATAGCTAGTCCTATCGAAGACTACGCTTCTGGTAACCTCCATCTTGAAGCAGGAGAAGAGAGTAGATGGTAAGTTCACCAAGTAGCATCGCATAGCATAATCCTAACCGATGATCCTCCCCTCGTCGCCCTGTGAGAGAGCGATCACCGGTTGTATCTGGCACTTGGAAGGGTGTGTTTTATTAAGTATCCGGTTCTAGTTATCATAAGGTCAAGGTACAACTCTGGGTCGTCCGTTTACCGAGGGACACGGCTATTCGAATAGATCAACTTCCCTGCAGGGGTGCACCACATAACCCAACACGCTCGATCCCATTTGGCCGGACACACTTTCCTGGGTCATGCCCGGCCTCGGAAGATCAACACGTCGCAGCCCTACCTAGGCACAACAGAGAGGTCAGCACGCCGGTCTAAATCCTATGGCGCAGGGGTCTGGGCCCATCGCCCATTGCACACTTGCACGTTGCGTACGCGGCCGGTGAGCAGACCTAGCAACCTCCATTACAAAGGAAGTTGCGTTACGCGGTCCAACCCGGCGCGCGCCACTCAGTCGCTGATGTCACGAAGGCTTCGGCTGATACCACGACGACGAGTGCCCATAACTGTCCCCGTGTAGATGGTTAGTGCGTATAGGCCAATAGCCAGACTCAGATCAAATACCAAGATCTCGTTAAGCATGTTATTTTGATATAACCACGGACGCCGACCAGGGCCAGGCCCACCTCTCTCCTAGGTGGTCTCAACTTGCCCTGTCGCTCCGCCTCAAAGTAACAGTCGGGGGCCGTCGGGAACTCAGGCCCACCACTACCTGGATGGAGCCACCTGCCCCTTTAGCCCCCATCTCCGAACAGTATCTCAGGTAATGTAACATTGTAAAGTATATAGTATATGCCCATGATCACCTCCCGAAGTGATCACGGCCCAGTAGTATAGCATGGCAGACGGACAAGAGTGTAGGGCCACTGATGGAACACTAGCATCCTATACTAAGCAGTAGGACAACAGGTAAAGGTAACAACAGTAGTAGAAAGGACAGGTTATGCAGCAGTATAGGATTAACTGAAAGCAGTAACATGCTACACTACTCTAATGCAAGAAGTATAGATAAGAATAGGCGATAGCTGGTGATCAAGGGGGGCTTGCCTGGTTGCTCTGGCAAGAGAGAGGGGTCGTCTTCAATGTAGTCGAACACACGGACATCGACAGCGGTCTCAGAGTCTACCGGAAATAAGTAACGGAGGGGGAACACAATAAATAACAGAGCAATCAAATGTATCACAAAGCAAGACGCGGCAATACGTTGTGCTAGGGGTGACGTAATGCAGAGATAGGTGATACCGGCGAAGGGGGGAAACATCCGGGAGGTATTCCCGGTGTTTCGCGTTTTCGGACAGATGAACCGGAGGGGGAAAGTTGCTTGTTTGGTATGCTAGGGATGTGTGGCGGACGAACGGGCAGCGTATTTCGATTCGTCTCGTTGTTTTGAGCATCTTTCATGTATAAAGTTTTTCCATCCGAGTTACCGATTATTTTATATTAATTTTCAACGTTTTAATCATTTTCTGAATTTTCTATGTTTATTTTTAATACGAAATACTAAATGGCTAATATGCTAAGTACACACAGGTCAGTACCCTCCAAAAGCAGATAAGTGGGGCCCCGGTCAAAGTCAACAGTCAAGTTTTGACTGGTTAATAGTGTCAGTTGGGACACGGTTGTCATTGACTTAGCTCGTTAAACCTTATCCATTAAAATAGTGCATGGGTCCCACGTGTCATTTGCACATAATTTTAACTAGGATTTATTTAGTGGTGGGGACTAACAGAGGGTGTTTTGTGCTAGGATTAGAGCTAATCAACAAATAGGCCCCTAATCTAATCTGGGATGGCCCATCCATTGTGTGGCTGTACATCACGCACAAGAACACACAGGCACATGGCCATGGCGTGGCCAAGATGTGTGAGCAGCCGCAGGGGAAAGTAGCAGCGGCCGCAGGGCAAAGTAGCAGCGGCAAGTAGCAGTGGCCGTGGCCAAGCAGTAGCGGCTGCACGCGGCGCTGGCCGGCGCGGTCGGCGAGTAGGGGCAAGGGCGCTGGGGGCGAGCAGAAGGCGAGTGCAGGTGTGCGCGGGTGCGGCCGACTGCAGTGACAGTGCAGCGGCGAGGCAACGCGCGGGGCCGCAGGGTGGACAGCAGGGGCGCGGGGCGGTAGCGGGCGACGTCAGGCGGCAGGCACGCTGCAGCAGTCAGCGACGAGGCGACAGGCGAGCGCGGTAGCGGGAGCGGTGGTAGCAAGCGGAGCATATCGACAGTAGGCGGCGGCACGAGCAACATCTGCTAGTATGCATGTACGCGTACGCGTACGCGAGAGCTCGGACGAGCTTAAGAAGATGTAGGGGAGGAAGTGGAGCTCACATCGGAGCTCAAGGAGGACTCGGGGATGCCGGAGCTGCTCGAAGATGGGCGAATCGAAGACGAATAGAAGCGGTTGTCGACGGAGGGGATCGGCGGATGCGGCGCCGTCTTATCGATCCGGGTCGAGGCAGTCCACTTCGGGGTTGAGGACGATGGCCTGCGTCTTCTGGATACAAAGGCTTGGCAGGGGAGTGGTCGAGGCCACGACAACGGCAACGACACGGTGACGACAACAGGCGGACGAGCTCGGGAGGGAGAGAGAGCGTGGGGGCGGGGATTGGGGCGCGCTAGGGTTCCTCAGGGAGAGGGGGCTTGGTGCGGCCTTATCCCCTCCGTGGACCGTCAGATGGGCGGCGCGTGGGTGTCGTCGGCAGTGGCGCCGGTCGATGGGCGCCACGCCCTGTCTCCGCTCCTGTAGCGAGGAGGGAGGTGACCCGGTTGGGCTGGGCAAGGTCTGCTAGCTGGGCCGGTTGGCCTAGTGGGGGGGGGTTGTTTTCTGTTTCCTGTTTTCTTTTAGTTACCAGTTTAGTTTTGTCTTATAAAATACAAAAGTTGTACCTAGATTAGTATTCCAATGTATTCCACTGCCACAAAAGTTGAACTCCAAAATAAAATAGTTTAAAATTTTATTAATCACAAAAAGGCATTTAATTACTTGTTTGTGCTACTGTTTTATTTATTTTAGAGCACTTAAATATTTTATAGGAATGTGGTTTCTTCACCACAATTACATATGAATTATTTGCTACAGCTAGAACTTTTTAGTTTTGACTTTCAAAATTTTTAATTATTTCACTTTGTTTTAAAATTGAATTTTGAATCGGTTTGAATCAACGCGAGATTAACATTAGTAATCTTGGTGACGTGGCATCAGTAGTAGAGGGTTACTGTAGCTTAAATATCTGGGCGTCACAAAATCATGACAACTTATGTCTTACCATGCCATATTCATGAAAAAACTAGTGAGGACGCATCTGTTTCGGCAACAATTACGATGGTTCTCACATGATTCACGCGCACACAAAAGTAGCAGCAGTTCCCATAGACGGATTCAAACAGAGTACTAGCCCTAGAGGGGTCGATAATAGGCAAGGCTCGGATAAATAGACACAATCCAAACTACTATTAAACACTAGCTGGGGCAACTATTTCATGCCTCGATCTAATTTGGGCTGGACACAAGACGGACCTTGCCATGAACATCATCGAGGACGTCCCGCAGCAGTTCAATCGTGTGAACCTTCATGAAGACAACCTTGTGGCCTTGCCACTGATAAACTTGTTTGTGGAGGCATGCCATGTCATCTTCCTGCGTAAGCTTGACAAGAACAGTATTCCTCACAAACGAAGGAGTAGCTTTGAACTTCTTGTGCTTCAGTACGCCCTGGACAACACGCCTGACAACAGTGAGGCTGGAATACAACTCTTCATTGGTATAACCGCAAATGGCTTCCAGGATCCAACAGCCTAAGAACTCTATTTTCCCAGTGCGTATATTCAGGTCGTCCGCCTCATAGTGAGTGACATGTACAACCACACAATCCTTGTCTACATCAGGGCTCTAATTGAAATAGAAACAAATTCTGAATTACTTTTCAGTATAAGAAACACAAGTTATTTAAACCACTACGTATACCATGGCATCAAAGCTAATAAAATTGTGCATTATTAATCACCACATACTTCCTTTTCTAAAAAAATCACCACATACTTAGATGAAAAACCACAATCGAGATCGGCAAAGAAGGAAATCACCATGGGCAGCTCAGCGGGGGGGGGGGGGCACATCCTCGAAGGGGGAAACTGCTCCTGCAGTGCCACGAGGGCTGTAACCTTAAACGAGGTGTTGACCATCTCAGTATCTGGGGTCGCCTCGGTGGTTGCCTCCATCTTCTTGGAGCTCTCTATCTCATGGGGATCAGCCTCCCGCGTCTGCTCCAATATCGGCAGATCTTTTCCTAGTTCTCCTTGGTCCATCATGAAACTGACGAATACTAGGAGTCCACTAAAAGGAAAACACAATCGCAATGACAATGAGACCAAAAAGAGAGTGAGGATCGGTTACTTCTTTGCAAAAGTTATTTTTTTTCCTATGAACGAAAATATACCAACATCACGGGTCCGCTTACCTTCACTTCGTTCAGAGAGAAGAACAGTGGCAGATGCAAGTGTTGCCTTTCTTGAAGACGGTGAGGGAGAAGGGGATTCAGCGAAGAGTGAAATGATGGTTGCTTCGTCCATCAAACTTAGACTGCGGGGAGGTGGGGTTTTGTGATACGACGGCTCGTTACTGCCGCGCTACGACCGGGGTGACTCTCCGCCTACATACTGCCTTCTAATTTGGTGGATGGCATTTGGGCCCGCGCGCTGCATGGCCCGCATGTCAGTGAGCAAAAGTATAATGGCATTCAGTAGAGGGAGACATTTCAATAACCTAGGAGGAGCCAGAAGCGGTAGAGTGTCTCCACTGTACTAGTAGTAATTGTTTTTCTGGGTTGTTGTAGAGTGTCTCCACTGTACTAGTAGTAATTGTTACTCGGGTCCCAAGACAAAACAGCCCATCCACACTAGTAAATAGTAAATTCAATTCAAAAACCTGGGTGCTCTTCTTCCTCCTTGCTCCCACCCACCTCACGTCAGCTCGCTCCATTCGTACCCCCAAATTCCTCACCTCACTCCTATAGGAAACCCCAGCTCCCCTTCTTCCTCACTCCTACAGAAAACCCCTAGCTCCCCTTCTTCTTCGCTCGCACTACAACTAGGCTCGTCATTCATTACTCTCCTCAAATCCATGAGCGCGACGCGATGCCCTCGAAGAAAATGGAGTCGGCTGACCCCAGCACCAAGAAGATGAGGCTCTCGCCTGCGGCGACGCCTGTTGTAGACCCCGCACCCGGCAGCACGGGTAGAAGCGGCGACCCCGCCCCCACCGGATCCCAGAAACCCGTAGAATCTCGGGTGGACTGCATCAGCGATCTCCCGGACGCCATCCTTGGGGAGATCATCTCGCTTCTTCCCACCAAGGATTGCTGCCGCACCCAAGTCCTCTCAATTCGGTGGCGCCCTCTATGGCACACCGTTCCCCTTAATCTCGAATGTCGTCAGCTATCTCTCTTCAATGATTTTGAAATCCCCAGAGCCATCATCTCCTCCCACCAGGGCTCCGTTCAAAGCCTCTGCATCCCGTCATGCTACCTGAGCAAGCATACCATGCCCTGCACGGTGGACGCCTGGCTGGAATCCCCTGAATTCATAGAACTACAGCTGCTTGAGTTCTACTATTCCCTTGGAAATCACATTCCACATACCGAACGCCATGAACTTGTGCCCTCAGCACCGATGTCCATCTCGGGGTTTTCGTCCTCTCTCCACACTGCCACCTTTGCGTAGTGCTACCTACCAGACAATCTGGTACTAAACCTTCGACTCCCATTTCTCAAGAAAGTTTCACTTGTGCGGGTTCGTATATTAGAGGCCTCATTGCACAACATCATCCAGTCCACTTGCCTTGCGCTGGAGTGCTTGGTGTTTGTTTTCACAGTTAGAATCGGTTGTCTCCAAATAAAGTCGCCTAACCTTGTAAGAATTGGAATTTCTTTTAACGGAAGGCAGCTCATCATCCAAGATGCCCCTTCACTTCAAAGGTTGATCCTTGATTCTAGTTATTCACCGTTGAAAATAACCATCCTCTCTGTGCCTAAACTGGAGACCTTGGGTGTAATACATGATCTCTGTGCTCATTTCAATATGGTGTTTGGCTCCACAGTTCTTCAGGTACTTTATATTATCATCTACACTTGTAACCATAAGCTGCATTTTAAATGTTTGCGCATAATTTATATATCATCTTGGAGTACACATTTTGTAGTAATCTTATGTTCTATGCTCAATGAAGAGTTTCTCCATGGATGGCCTATCAATGGTGCTGGATTCTGTTAAGATCTAATATATCCAAATGAATAGTTTTGATCTGAACAAGATTATTGCCTTGCTGCAATGCTTTCCATGTCTGGAGAAGTTGTATATAAAGGTGATAATTTCACGCACATTGGAAGCCCGCATATAGGGTACAAGAATTAACCATTGAGTTGTTGCTCTTTCGACACTCTTCTTTTAGACCTTAACTGTTTCCAATCTTCATGTCTATTTAGGCAACATGACGGGGTAAGAAAGTTATAACCAATCGGTGGATTCGTAAGCATCGGGATTTTCTCACTTCTCATGCGATTCCATTGAAGACAATAACGCTAGAACGATATGTAGCCAACCGTGCAAACACAAGATTTGTCACATTCTTCCTGCTGAATGCGAGGTTACTATTTTCCATCAGGCTTAAGTTTATCAGCAGCATGGTTTTGACGGATGGATATGTCAAAGAGAAAAAAAGGAGTTTCAGGTGGGAAAAAGAGCTTATGAACGTGTCGGGCTTCTATTTACAACATATTGTGGTCATAATCCAGTAAATTTTACGACCCAGGATGTTCATTCTATGGACTTGACCGATCCATTTGACTGTGACTGCCGAAAACAGTGCTGGAGTTAGATGTTGTTGTCCTTTTCAATCTGGTTTTTTTGTAAAGCCGATGAACAATTAACCCTCGTGCTTTTGTATAGTTTGTAAGCTGGAGTTAGATGTTCCTGCCCTTTTGAGCTCGGCTGTGACTGTCATATTTTCTTTGAAACAAGACAAATGGCTTGCCATTCATTTAATTTAGAGTGAAATATTGTAACAAATCCAAACCAAGGGAAATAACATCCCTCTCGCCGGCTACTTGAGCTCACTGTGCATTACAAAGCCAAGTGATTAGCCCCCACTAGCACCCACAAACTTATTTCGAACTAGCACATAAAATGGGCTGTAAATTTTCATAGGAAAGGCTGCTTGACCATGACAGATTTGGATTCTGACATTTGGGACCCGTGAGGAAATAGCCTATCCAAGGTGGTGTCGACTTACTAGCCAGTCAACAAATGATTCTGCCTACCAGCCGTTGGATTGACATCCAACATCTGTCGTGTATGTTCTATCTCCTGTCTTCTTCTTCCTCCAATCGCCCAAACCAAACCACCCCGTCGGCTCCGCCTGCTCCCGCCTCCCATGGCTGGCTGTACCTCCGCCGCCCTATCGTATGTATCCTCCAACGTTGGCCAGTCCCTCCCTCTATTCCCCCACACGTCCTGTTATTCTCCGGCGACGTCAGCCCCAACACGCACCCGCGCCCAAACCAGTCAACCCTCGTACTCCCCTCCGCCTGCAACTGGACTGGAGCATCTTCAATGGCTCCTGTTCGTTCCGTCCGAGGCCTCGCCGTCGTCCTCCGCCTTGCGGCCTTAGTTTGCTCGCCGTGCGCGGTGCGCCGCCCTCTTGCGTTGTCAACGTCGTCAACAACCGAGAGGAACAAGGAGATGACTGTACATGGAGAGGATGGCAATAGGGACCCACCAGCGTCATGGCAGTACACAAGCAAGTGCCTCTATAGTACAAGCCCAATAATATGGTTCCTCCTAATTGGTTGTACATCTGGGGCTCACGCCATTGTCAACGTAGTCTATAAACAAGAGAATTACACTACGAGCGGCTGACACCAGGGACCCAGCAAGTCGCGCAGTTTTTTTGAGGAACAAGCAGTTGTTATTTATACTAGTTTAGCGACATATCAGGGTAACAACGGGGCTGTGCGGGGGCTGTGGCCCGTCTAGCCAGGGTTTTATTTATGTTTACCACATCATGAGCCCAGTTGTGTTTTTTTGTTGCTGAAAATGGCTAGCCCAGTTCTATTTTTTAAAGAAATACCCAAACAAGGCCTACTTGCTTTATCGGCCCTGCTGGGCTACAAATCTTTCAAGACGAGGAGAGTTTCATTCGGTTTGCCTAGAAATGGGCTGTACATTTTTAAAACACATCAAACCGGGAATTAGTTTCAATTTTTTTCATTACAAGATCTTAAATTCCATTGATTTTTATGCGTGGACAATTATTTGGATTTTATATTTATAGAAATTATTTTTCAAAATAGTTTGAATGTGAATCGATATTTCTGGATTAAAAATAGTTGACCGCACGAAAATATGCAAAATTTCGTATACTTTTTAACCGTGGCCACAATATGGGGTGTGATGCTAACAAAAAGAAGATGGGCTCCAAAAAAATCTTACGAATTAGCAAATGGGCTGTACATTGTTAGAAATAATGGCAGATGGGATGTATGCTGTTTTCCATAGATTTGAGGCTGACTTGTGCACCTACTACAGGTTGACGCGTATGCTTTCATAAAAAAGGTTGACGCACACGCAACGCCCTGTCAACTTAGTCAACACACGAGAGCAGTGACTATTGGATGTCCATCCAACGGCTGTCGTGCTTCTTCAATCTCTGCTCTTCATGCTCAAGCCGCTCAAACAAGCGCCAGCGGGACTGCCTGCTCCCTCCTCCCGCGGCCGGCTATGCTGCCGTGCAGGCCTCACGGCCCCACCGTTCTCCCATCGCTGGCCTAGCCATCCCTCTACTCACCCACACCTGCTGTTATTTTCCGGCGACGGCAGACGAACCAGTAAACCCTCGTACTCCTCCACGTGGGAAACAACTGCCGAGTATTCCCTGGCTCCGTGTCATTCCCTTCCTAGGCCTCACCGTCGTCCACCGCCCTGGTGCTCTCGGTGCGGCCTGGTCAACGTGGTCAATGAACGACATCCATCGGAACTGGACTGTACGTGGAGAGGCTGACAGCTGGGTCTACGGCCACACACAAGGAAATGCCTCCTTATTACGCGCAAAATAATGATTCCTCCACCTAACAGCTAGGACCCACAGGAAGGGCCTCTGTATTTTGCGAAAAAAACATTCCCCCCGCTGACAGGTCGGACCCACCAGTTATATCTTTGCACGCAAGGAAGTGCCTCCTTATTACGCCCAAATAAATGAATACCCCCCTGCTAGCTGGGACCAACCATATTGTTGGGCTGACTTGTGGGCCTACTAAGTTGACAGGGACGGAGAGCTTTGTCAACTTAGTCAATACTCCAGTGACCGTATGATGTCCATCCAACGACCATAGTGCTTCTTCAACCTCTGGTCTTCTTGCTCCAGCCGCCCAAAGCAGCGCCGGTCGTGCCGCCTGCTCCTGCCTCCCATGGCCGGCTGTGCTACCGCGGAGGCCTCACCGCCCCCATACTACTCCCACCACTGGCCAGGCCATCCCTCCACTCACCCACACCCCCTGTTATTCTGCGGTGACGGCAGCCTCATACCGCAGCCGAACCAGTGAACGCTCGTACTCCTCTCCGTGTGGGCATCCACTGCCGCGTCTTGCACGGCTCCGCGTTGTCCCCTTCCTAGGCCTCACCGTCGTCCACCGCGGTGGTGCTCTCGGCGCGGCGTGGACAATGGGGTCAATGACCGACTTCCATCGGAAGAGTACTGTACGTGGAGAGGCTGACAGCTGGGTCCATGGTAGCCGCAAGGAAGTGCCTCCTTATTACGCGGAAAATAATTATTCCTCCACCTGACAGCAGGGACCTACCGGACGGGCCACCGGTATTTTGCGAAAAAAATCATTTCCCCCTGACTGCTGGGACCCACCGGACGGGCCACCGTATTTCGCGAAAAAAACGTTCCTCCCGCTGTCAGCTCGGACCCACCGGAAGTGCCTCCTTATTACGCACAAAAAAACGAATACTCCCCCGGCTAGCTGGGACCCACCTTGCTGGGAGGCTGACTTGTGGGCCTACTAAGTTGACGGGGATGAAGGGCTTTGTCAACTTAGTCAATATGAACGATTCTAGCTCCAGTGACCGTACGATGTCCATCCAATGGCCGTAGTGCTTCTTCAACCTCTGGTCTTCTTGCTCCAGCCGCCCAAAGCAGTGCCGGTCGTGCCGCATGCTCCTGCCTCCCGTGGCCGTCTGTGCTGCCGCAGAGGCCTCACCGCCCCCTACTATTCCAACCGCTGGCCAGGCCCTGCGGTGATGGCAGCCTCACACCGCAGCTGAACCAGTGAACCCTCGTAGTTCTCTCCGCGCGGGCTTCCACTGCCGCGTCGTCCCCTTCCTAGGCCTCGCCGTCGTCCACCGCCATGGTGCTCTCCACACGGCGTGGTCAATGTGGTCAAGGAACGACTTCCATCGGAAGAGTACTGTACATGGAGAGGCTGACAGCTGGGTCCACAGCCACAGCCCAGTTTTTTTGTGATTTGCCAAGTAAGTCGCTTTGTCAGGCCTGTTGGGCTGCAATTCTATCAAGACGGGGAGAGCTTTCATTCGGCTGGCCGAGAAAATGGCCCATCAGTAATGAGAAATGGGTTGTACATTTTTAAAACATATCAAACCGGCAATTAGTTTCAAATATCTTTTTTTTCATTTCAAGATTTTAAATTACATTAATTTTTATGCATGGAGAATTTGTTGGATTTTATATTGATATACATTTACTTTTAAAATTAGTTTAAATGTGAGTCGAAATTTCGGGATTAAAAACAGTTCGGACCGCACCGAAATATGCAAAATTTCGTATAATTTTTTAACAATTGCCACAATATGGGTTGTAATGCTAACAAAAAGAATACGGGCTCCAAAAAACCTTAAGAATTAGCAAATGGGCTGTAAATTATGAGAAATAATGGCAGATGGGTTGTATGCTGTTTTCCACAGATTTGAGGCTTTCCTAAAAAAAGGTTGACGCACAAGCACTGACTGTTGGATGTCCATCCAATGGCCGTCGTGCTTCTTCAATCTCTGCTCTTCCTGCTCCAGCCGCTCAAACAAGCACCGGCGGGACTGCCTGCTCCCTCCCCCTCGCTGGCCGGTTGTGCTGCCGCACAGGCCTCACCGCCCGACCATACTTCCATCGTTGGCCTAGCCATCCCTCTACTCACCCACACTTGTTGTTATTCTCCGGCGACGGCAGACGAACCAGTAAACCCTCGTACAGTCGTACTCCCCTCCGCGTGGGAAACAACTGCTGAGTCTTCCCTGCCTCCGTCTCGTCCCCTTCCTAGGCCTCGCTGTTGTCCACCGCCCTGGTGCTCTCGGCGCGGCCTGGTCAACGTGGTCAACGACCGACATGCATCTGAAGTGGACTTTACGTGGAGAGGCCGACAGCTAGGTCCACGGCCGCACGCAAGGAAATGCCTCCTTATTACGCGCAAAATAATGATTCCTCCACCCGACATCAGGGACCCACCGAAAGGGCCTCTGTATTTCACGAAAAAAATGTTACCTCCGCTGACAGCTCAGACCCACCATCTATATCTTTGCACCCACCAGCTATATCTTCGCACGCAAGGAAGTGCCTCCTTATTACGCACAAAAAAATGAATAGCCCCTGGTTAGCTGGGACCCAGTATAGTGGCAGGCTGACTTGTGGGCCTACAAAGTTGACGGGGACAGAGGGCTTTGTCAACTTAGTCAATATGCACGATTCTAGCTCCAGTGACCGTACGATGTCCATCCAACGGCCGTAGTGCTTCTTCAACCTCTGGTCTTCTTGCTCGAGCCGCCCAAACCAACGCCGGTCGTGCCTCGTGCTCCTGCCTCCCGTGGCTGGCTGCGATGCGGCGGAGGCCTCACCGCCCCCTACTACTCCCAGTGTTGGCCAGGCCATCCCTCTACTCACCCACACCCCCTGTTATTCTGCGGCGACGGCAGCCTCACACCGCAGCGAACCAGTGAACCCTCGTACTCCTCTACGCGTGGGCATCCACTGCCGCGTCTTCCCCGGCTTCGCATCGTCCCCTTCCTAGGCCTCGCCGTCGTCCACCGCCCTGGTGCTCTCGGTGCAGCATGGTCAACGTGGTCAAGGAACGGCTTCCATCGGACATGGACTGTACGTGGAGAGGCTGACAGCTGGGTCCACGGCCGAAGTAAGGAAGTGCCTCCTTATTACATGCAAAATAATTATTCCTCCACCTGACAGTGGGACCCACCGGACGGGCCACCTTATTTCGCCCCCTTGACTGCTGGGACCCACCAGCTACATCTTCGCAGGCAAGGAAGTGCCTGACTGTCGGGACCCACCTGGTCGAAGCGTACGTAGCGTTGTCATTCTGGTCGCGAACGTGTACGTACATACTGGTCGATGTAGAGGCGCGCATGTGTCGTAGTAGAGGCGCGCATGTGTCATAGTAGAGGCGCGCATGTAGCATGTACACGTACGTACATCGGCCAGGGTGCAATAAAGAATATACGGCCACGTATGTGTACATACGGGCGGGGTCTCAAACGCCTACTCGCGCGTACGTATGGCCAGGGCTCGTGTACATGGGTGGGTCGGAATGGAGAAACAGCGTCGTCGTCATGTTCATGGGGAGGCAACGGAATGCGTCGTGTTCATGGGGAGGCAACGGAATGCGTCGTGTTCATCGGGAGGGCTTGGACAGAACAAGCGATGGAAACGAGGCCCGGCGTACCGCAGAACAGAGGAAACGGCCTTGTGTTTGACCGGCCACATTCGAAACGGGATCCTGTTCATTGGGAGGGGTCTGGCGTACCGCAAGACAGAGGAAACGGACCTCCTACGGTCGAAACAGGGGTCATGTTGATCGGGAGGGGTGTGGCGTACCGAAAAACGGAGGAAACGGACTTGTGTTGGAGCACTACGGTCGAAACGGGGGTCCTGTTCATCGGGAGGGGTGTGGCGTACCGCAAAACGGAACTCCATGGGATACTGTTCATCTCCACCGTCGACCCCCTCCAGCCTCCACGAGCTACTGTTCATCCACCATCGACCTCCTCCAGCCTCCACCTGCGACTGTTCATCCATGGGCTCCTGTTCATCCAGCCTCCACCGCGCGCTACTCCACCGGCTACTATTCAACCAGCCCTCTCCACGGGCTCCTGTTCAACCACCCCTCCACGGGCTACTATTCATCCTGCCCTCCACCATCTACTGTTCATCCTGCCCTCCACGGGGTGGTCCTGTTCATCCAGCCCTCCACGGGGTCCTGTTCATCCAGCCCCAACCGGCTCGATCGACCGGGGTCTTGTTCATCCAGAGGGAACACCAACGGGTCCTATTCATCCACCCCCATCCGGAACTGTTCATCCAACCCCATCGGGAACTGTTCATCCCCCCCCCCGCAACGCTCACTGTTCATCCAGAGGCAACATCGATCGACTTCAGTTAGAAGCAGTAGCGAAGGAATCGCTCGATCGGGTTCAGTTAATAGCCATCGATCGATCGCTCAGGTTCAGTAACGCCTAGCCTGCAGTGGAATCGCTCGGGTTCAGTTAGAGCCCAACGCCTCGCTTGGGTTCAGTTAGAGCCAACGCTTCACACACACGCGCGTACGTGTACGAGAGAAACGCGCATCGCTCGGCCCGCGACCTCCCACCGTAACCGGGAAATCCCTGAATTTTTCCTCCCCCTCGCTTCTACCACGGTTTTTTCCGTCATGGACGGCCCAAAGAATGTCATGCAGCTTCGTCTCCGGCCCGCCCAGGACGAAAAGCCCATTTTCTGTCATGATTTTTTGTCATAGAAGTAGGAGCCCACCACATCTATGATGATATCGGGTTTTGTCACAATTATCGTCATAGAAGTTTCATATGTATGACATAAATTTTTTTCGTTCGGCCCAAAATGTCACGGATGTTTCTTTTTTTTGTAGTGATAAGAGAGGCTACCAAGGATACGCAACTAGGTTGTCGGATCCCACACATAGCAATACACGTTACACGTACGCATAACATGCAAGTATGTGCTATACAACATGGCATCACAACATAATGCAAACTCATATAGATGAAGGACCAGAAGAGCCACATAGCATTAATACAAACAGAGGTCTCATGACCCTTCATTCAGAGCATAGAAGCAACGGAAGCATTACATGTCTGAGTACAGACAACTACAAAAGAAAAAGGCTGAGAAGCCTGACTATCTACAAGTCCCTCCCAAGGTTACAAGATCGTAGCTGAGGAAACAAGCTACTCGTTGAAGTCCAAGTGGTACTACTAGTGAGACAGATGTCTCACCTGCAAAACATAAATATAGCAAACGTGAGTACAAAGGTACTCAGCAAGGCTTACATCAAATCCTATCATACATGCATTTGTATCAAGAAGGTAATGTGGGGTTTACTTGCAGCAAGCCAGCTTTGACTTAGTGGCTATCCTGTTCTACGACAATGAGAAACTTCTTTGAGGTGAGGCAGCGCACACGAGTCCACTAATCACCACATCAATACACTACTATGGATTCATTCCCGTCTCCCTACGAGAAGGCCATCCATACCACTCACACTTGTCTTGAGCATTTTAGAGTATCCACTTTAAGTTTTCTATGTACCACGTAAGCATCCAAGAAGTCCATAACCGAGGACACGGCTATTCGAATAGATCATGACAACCCTGCAGGGGTGTACTTCTTCACACACGCTCTCACCACGTATCACCATGTACACGTCATGTATCTCGTCAACCTTCAAGCGGAAGCCTGGCGAGGGTGTTGGCCACGACCTGACTAACCACACAAGACTCTAGTCCAGGTTTATCACCTATTCGGGTTCCATCCGCAAGGAGATCCAGCCGGGGTTTCGCTCACGGCCCCAAACGATGTGTACAGGGTTCCTGAGCCCACCATCCGGGTGCCACTCGGTACACCGGGCCACGGTGCCTAGTCTGTCCCAAGTCCACCCTGCCGGGTGCCACTCGGTAGAAAAATGGCACTACCTACAAACACCAGAAACTATTTGCAACTCCTGGAGAGAGACCAAGGCGGTTAATAAGTCGAGAGATCTTGGAGCGCCTGGAGCCCAATGTGTGGTAGTAGCTAGTCATTGGACAACTTACACAGAACTCAATTCTTAAGGACGGTCCCAATGAGACAACCCACCATGTACTCCTACATGGCCTCTCACCGCTACCTTTACCAAATCGTGTTCACACACTTAACTCTCAGCATCAGAACATATCATAACACTCCAATCCATTCCCAATGAATCAGACCTGACACAACTCTAAGCAATTGCAGGCATGGCATGGTAGGAACACAACATGGCTCAATCAACTCCTACACATGCTAGTGGGTTTTAACTATTTACTGTGGCAATGGCAGGTCATGTAGAGGAATGGGTTCAACTACCGCAGCATAAAGTAGAAGTTGAATCGTTGTTGTCCTAATGCAATAAATGAGAGCAGGAGCGAGAGAGTAGGATTGTATCAGAATGAACAAGGGGGTTTGCTTGCCTGGTAGATCAACAGGGGGCACTGCTCCACTGACAGGTACTCTGGATCGGTCTCCGGAGCAGGACCTATCAAGAAGGAACGGTGTCGACAATCAAACACAAGCATATGCAACAATATTATGCATGAACATGGCATGAATATGTGATGTGTTTTGAGCTAATGCATTTAGCATTCAACTTGGAAGAGGTCCATTTGAACCAAAGGTTCAGATGCAACTCTACTTTAAGTCCCTTTAAATGCCATAAGTGTGTTTTCATATATACAGCATGTATAGGTTGGTTTGTCATGCATGAAAATGGTACAGATGGATAGATTGAATATTCTGACCATTTTTCATATATAACTTATTTCAATATGAGCTACGGTTGAATTTCTATGAATTTTAGAAGTTTATATCATTTTCTGGATTTTCCTGATTTATTTTAAAACCAAAAAATGAATAACTGCGTCAGCACAGCGTCATGCTTGCGTCAGCAGGTCAATGGCGTTGACCAAGTCAAACCTGACGTGTGGGGTCCACACGTCAGTGACTCAGTTAATTAACAGGGGGTTTATTTGGTCTAATTAGGATTAGTGGGCGTCGGGCCCACTGTCAGTGTCAGGGGTGGTTAGCAAAATGGTGATTATCCTTAAGCTAATCACCTGGTAGGTCGGGCCCGCACGTCGGTCCGGCGAGGTTAACGCCGGTGACCTCTGGACGCGGCGGCGTCCGCGTTACAGGCCACGGGGGCGGCGACTAAGGGCACCGAGGCGTAGCTCGGGCTCTCGCGTATCCAGCAGAGCAGGTAGGAGGAGCTGGGGTGGCCGGAGCTCGCCAGAGCGAAGCTCAAGGCAGTGGCCGGCACGCGGTTTCGGGAGGGATCGAGCTACGGGGCACGACAGGGGCTGCGGAGTGCCTCGACGGCCTCCTGGCGTCACCAGGAGCACGGTGACGCTCGTGGTTGCGCGCTGCGGTGGCTAGCGCGACGGCGGCAACACGGACGGCGACGAAGAGCTACGGCCATGGCGGGGAACGAAGCTACGGCGACCGGCAAGCCACGGGGTTAGGGGCAGGACGTGCAGGAACTCACGTTGGTTCGGAAGGCGTGCCCATCGGCTCAGGGGAGGCTTTGGAGTCAACGGAGCGGCGGCGGTGATCTCGAGCGGCCGTAGGTGAAGAAGACGGCGGTGACGGCTCCACGGGGCGTCCCCAGTTGCTTGGCTCGTCGAGGATGTAGAGGATGTCGCGGAGGAGCTTGTAGACACGGAGAGAGGGCGAGGGGGAGGCGGTGGCTGCGGCTACGGTGAACGGCGGCAACTGCAGCGCTCGGCCATTCGCGCGAGAGAGCGAGGGAGAGTAGGGGAGGCCACGAGAGAGAGAGAGAGAGGTGCGGGGCGGCGCGTGGCGTCACGCGGGGCATCCAGGCGATCAGGGGGAGGCCAGGCAGGCAGGTGGCGTGGCGGCACGGCGATGCGCGCGCGTCGGCCACACGCCCGGCCGACTAGCGCGAGGACAAGGACGACTGGCACTGTGCCAGTGGGCTGGCTGGGCTGCACAGTGCCAGGCTGCAGGTAAGCACAGGTAAGCGTTTTTTCCATTTTTGTTTTATTTCTACTTTTTTGACATTTGTTTTGACTTAATAATAAAACTAAATCATTTTATTTTCTTCTGACAATTTTTGGAGGGACCTAAGGGATTAATCCAAAGCCCCTCACCAAAATTCAGAATTTTTGGACATATATAAAATATATAACATATATATATATATATATCCAAAGCAAATAAGTATTGCATTAATTCCAAATGGCCAAAATAAATATTTATGAGCTCCTGGAAATATTTGTTTGAATTATACCTCTCACCAATATTTTCAGAGAGCAACATGAACATTTTCTTGGACCTTTTTGGAGCAATTTTTATCTGGGTTATTTCTAGAAATGATTTCTAAGGGTTTCACAAATCCCCAATTCAAATTTAAATGAAGTTTAAACATGATGCACACATGACTAGCTAGTCTAGGTCATACCAGAACTAGGGATGTGACAACTCGCCCCCACTCGAAAGAATCTCGTCCCGAGATTCAGGAGTCGGCGGAATGAAAGCGGGGTACTCAAGTCGAAGACGATCTTCTCGCTCCCAGGTAGCTTCTCTCGCGGAATGATGAGACCACTGAAGCTTGAGAAACTTGATGTTATGACGTCGGGTGACATGCTCTACTTGATCAAGGATGCAAACAGGGTACTCTCGATATGTGAGGTTATCTTGGAGATCAAGCGTTTCGTGGTCCACTCCGCGGATGGGATCCGAGAAGCAACGCCTGAGTTGAGAGATGTGGAAGACATCATGTACTCGGAAAAGATGTGGGGGTAGTCCCAACTGGTAGGAAAGCTCTCCTCGTTTAGCGAGAATGTGAAAAGGACCAATGTAACGAGGAGCCAACTTGCCCTTGATACTGAAACGATGGGTACCCTTCAAAGGAGTAACCCGAAGGTATGCCTTATCGCCAACTTCATAAGCCAGTTCCTTATGATGACGGTTATACTGGCTCTTTTGACAAGACTGGGCTGTTTTCAAATTCTCATGAATGACGCGAACTTGTTCTTCTGCCTCCTGGATCATATCCGGTCCAAAGAATTGTCTTTCACCGGTTTCTGACCAGTTCAAAGGTGTTCGACATCTTCGTCCATACAGAATCTCAAAAGGAGCTTTCTTGAGGCTGGATTGGTAGCTATTGTTATAAGCAAACTCGGCGAAGGGAAGACACTTCTCCCAATCCATACCGAATGAGATAACACAAGCTCTAAGCATGTCTTTGAGAATTTGGTTGACCCTTTCCACCTGACCACTTGATTGAGGGTGGAAAGCGGTACTGAAGGAGAGATGGGTGACCATGGGAGTTTGGAAACTCTCCCAGAAATGAGAAGTGAAAAGACTACCACAGTCTGAATTGATCTCTAGTGGAACACCATGAAGTGACACTATTCGAGAAATATATAAGTCAGCGAGCTAACTAGCAGTGATACTCTCTCGAATAGGTAGGAAGTGAGCCACTTTGGAAAGACGATCAATGACTACGAAGATAGCATTATTCCCTCTCTTGGTCCTGGGAAAGCCGGTGATGAAGTCCATACCAACTTTATCCCATTTCCACTCAGGAATAGCTAAAGGCCGAAGGGTGCCAGCAGGTCTTTGACGTTCTGCCTTAACGCGACGACAAACGTCACAGTTAGCAATGAATTCAGCGATTTCTCTCTTCATCCTAGTCCACCAGAACCTCTGGCGTAGGTCCTGATACATCTTAGTACTACCGGGATGAATCGTGAGAGGAGATTCATGAGCCTCCTTAGGAATCAGTTGTCGCAGATGTTGATTCTTGGGAACCACCAAGCGATTCTCAAAGAAAACAACACCTCGATCATCTATGGAGAAACTGCCACCAACTCCCTTGTCAATGTTTCTCTTGATCCGGGAAATTCTCGTATCCTGCTTCTGAGCAGAGATGATCTGATCCACAAGAGTAGGTTTCACCACCAAGGTAGAAAGGAATCCGTGAGGAGCAATGTGAAGGTTGAGCTTACATAATTCCTCATGGAGAAGTGGTTGGCCCTGCTGCAACATGAGATTGTTGCAATAGGACTTACGACTTAGCGCATCAGCCATGACATTTCCCTTGCCTGGGGTGTAGGTAATCCCTAAGTCGTAATCTGAGATCAACTCCAACCAACGTCTTTGCCTAAGGTTCAAATCTGGTTGGGTGAAGATATACTTGACACTCTGGTGGTCGGTGTAAATCTCGTAACGTTTACCAAGAAGGTAATGTCGCCATGTCTTAAGTGCATAGACTACGACTGCAAGCTCTAGATCATGTATAGGATAATTCTCCTCATGTGGATGCAACTATCAAGATGCATAGGCAGTCACATGGCGATCTTGCATAAGAATGCAACCTAGTCCCTGTCGTGAGGCGTCGCAGTAGATAACAAAGTCTTTAGTGAAATCCGTTGGCACAAGTATGGGAGCAGAAGTCAGGCGTCTTTTCAGTTCCTGAAAACTGTGCTCACACTGTGGGGACCACTCAAACTTTTTATCTTTCTTGAGAAGTTCCGTGAGAGGTTTGGCCACTTTGGAGAAGTTCTCAACGAAGCAGCGACAATAACTGGCTAGGCCAAGGAAACTCCTAACTTGCTTAACCATTTCAGGCGGAGTCCAATCAAGAACGGCCTGAACTCTCTCGGGATTGACAGCAATGCCCTTACCAGATATCACGTGGCCCAGGTAGGTCACTTCTGGCAACCAAAATTCACACTTGGAGAACTTGGCATAAAGGCGGTCCTCTCTGAGTTTTTCTAACACATGTCTAAGATGTTCGGCATGCTCTTCCTCGTTCTTCGAGTAAATAAGGATATCATCGAGGTAAACCAAGATGAACTTATCTAAGTACTCCATGAAGATCGAGTTCATCAAGCGGGAGAAAGTAGCTGGAGCATTGGTTAGACCAAAGGACATGACGGTGTACTCATACTGGCCATAACGAGTGATGAAAGCCGTCTTAGGAATGTCCCCATTTCTGATCTTGATTTGGTGGTAGCCTAACCTCAAATCCATCTTTGTAAAGACCGAGGATCAAGCGAGCTAATCATACAGGTCGTTGATCCTGGGAGCGGATACTTGTTCTTTATCGTGACCAAATTAATGGGACGATAATCTACAACCATTCGGTCCGTACCATCCTTCTTCTTGACGAAGAGGATGGGGCAAGCCCAAGGAGAAGAACTAGGACGGATGAAACCCTTTTGCAAGGATTCATCGAGTTGTTTCTTAAGCTCAGCTAGTTCTAAGGGTGCCATCTTGTAAGGTCTCCTAGAGATTGGAGCGGTTCCTGGGATAAGATCTATGACAAACTCTACATCTCTGTCAGGTGGAATACCTGGCAGTTCCTCTGGAAAGACATTCGGAAAGTCAAGGACTACCGGGATATCCTCAAGGTCTGGAAGAGGGCTGGCATTAAGAGAATAGAGTTGGTGCTTTGCAACTCTAGTGGAGACAGTGACTATCTTGCCAGATGGATGTGTAAGTTGAACAGACCTGGTGTAACAATCAATCTTGGCATAATGAGATTTCATCCAGTCCATACCCAAGATGATGTTAATATCTGTAGACTTAAGGGCTATAAGTGATGCAAGGAATACAAGTCTGTCAACAAGGATTTGATTACCATGGCTTATTCTGGTAGTTTCCATCTAGACCCTGGAGTTTGGATTTCAAGTGGAGTTGGCATATCACAAAATGACATGTCGTGCAAACGAGCATAGCCTTCAAAGATGAAGGAGTGAGATGGTCCGGTATCGAACAGAACCGAAGCTAGATGACAGTTGACAAGGAGTGTACCAAGAACGACATCCGGATCATCATGGGCATCTTTAGCTGAGACATGATGCACACATCCACGTTCAGTGTGAGCTCACTTGACTCTAATCATCTTGCGTGATGGCTTACCACGGCCAACAGACTTCTCAGGCGGGAGTGGAGCATAGTTGGTTTGAGAGCAGTCACGTGCACAGTGTCCTGGCTCTCCGCATGTGAAGCAAGTCCCTGAAGTAGGACGTGGACCCGCATTGACAAGCGGTCTACCAATAGGCCTGGGTGGAGCATGTAACAAAACTGGGTGAGGTGCCACACAAGAAGGCCTCGGTGTATAACCAGGTGGAAGAGCGGAGTTCGGAACCCAAATCTGGTGCTTCTGAGAACTAGAACCGGAGGAAGAAACCAAATCACGGGTGTGCTTACGAGACTCCTCGTAAGTAAGCTGAGCTGTCTCTGCATTAATAGCCTTGTTCACAAGAGCCTGGAATGTATTGCAAAGGTGCAAGTGGAGATCACGACGCAACTTGGGATTGAGACCCTTTCGGAACCTAGCCTGCTTCTTGGCGTCCGAGGACACCTCTTCTGTAGCATAGCGGGCGAGGTTCTCAAACTCTCTACTATAAGCATCAACAGCCATCTTATCCTTGGTGAAACTACAGAACTCTTCTCTCTTGCAGTCAATGAGGGCTTGAGGAATGTGATGGTCGCGAAAAGCCTCATTGAAATCTCTCCAGGTGGGTATCTAGCCAGCTGGAAGCATAGCCTCATAGTTCTGCCACCAAAGACTAGCAGGACCTTCCAAGTGATATGCAGCATAGGTGACCTTGTTACCTTCAGCTATGCTCGCGGAACGCAGCTTGTGTGTGATACTACGGAGCCAGTCATCGGCATCGAGTGGCTCAATGGAATGATGGAAGGTAGGTGGTTTCAGGCCAATGAAGTCATGAATGGACGCAGACTCTTTGTACTGATGGGCGGTGTTCTCCTCAATACGTGCTAACAAGCGGTTAGACTCACTCTTGTTCCTCTCCATCTCTAACATGAACTCTACCAATGAAGACTGGTCAGGAGGATCCTCATCCCTACCATCTCCGTGGTTCCGACTGCAAGCAACAGAACTTCGGTGAACCGGCAACATCCTGCAGAACGAAACCAAGGAAAACAAGGACGGATTCAGCATCAACTAAAGGATGCAGAAGGTAGCACACGAATTTAATATCTCTCAAACTCCTAGGACAATTTCGGCAGCATAGGGGCAGTAAAATGCTCAAAATGAGACATCCTGCAAACGATGGGGTAGTAACATACTCAACATCATCACTCAAGGTTCTGTGGTAGTACTAAACAGGCTACACCGGAGTTATTCGAACTGGGATATGACTCTGATCAACCAATCCTAAGAGACTACGGAGTAGTAACACGTGATCCTGATAGACGGAAGAGAAAGCCTAGTTCCTTAACCCCGTAGGAAAGATAGGATGACTCCGATCAAAAGGCATGAGGTATAAGGAGTAAAAGAGCCTTACGTTCCCTTCCACAATCAATTCCCCTATATAGCTAAAGAATTTCTAGACTCAACTTCGACTAGGTTGTCTTGGTAATCCTACAGGCAGCCAGGCTCTGACACCAAAGCTGTCAGGACCCCGATTCTAAGTGACACCAATCTAGCATGTAACACGTCATATCACTTTGCGGCCTCACGCATGGTATTCCCACGAGTGTTGCCTTACCTGGCCCGGGACCATTTGCCCCTTTTGCTCACGTATATGATAGTGTCGCTAGCATCCATATGACCGAGAACCCGGGCCGACATGACTAGTCGTGAACCCAAAGTGGCACTAACTTATGGGAACATGCATACATGAAACAACATCGAGCATGTCGGTCATCAGCGTGTGAATCCAGGCTATAGCAACTGGGCTAATAGGACTCTGGGAATCCGGGCTATAGCAGGCTAGCAGGACTCTGGAATTCACCGCGTGACATTTCCCCAAAGGGACAGACACAAGAATGAAGTGAATCACATGCCGGCCAGTCTAAGTGTTCCGGAGCAGTAGTGCTGGGCTAGCAGGACTCCGATAAACTAGGCTGTAGCGGACTACCATGGCTCGGTGGAAGCAACAGACTACATTTCCCCATAAGAGAGGCTACCAAGGATAGACAACTAGGTTGTCGGATCCCACACATAGCAATACACGTTACACGTACGCATAACATGCAAGTATGTGCTATACAACATGGCATCGCAACATAAAGCAAACTCATATAGATAAAGGCCCAGAAGAGCCACATAGCATTAATACAAACAGAGGTCTCATGACCCATCATTCAGAGCATACAAGCAACGGAAGCATTACATGTCTGAGTACAGACAACTACAAAAGAAAAAGGCTGAGAAGCCTGACTATCTACAAGACCCTCCCAAGGGTACAAGATCGTAGTTGAGGTAACAAGCTACTCGTCGAAGTCCAAGCGGTACTACTAGTGAGACAGATGTCTCACCTGCAAAACATAAATAAAGCAAACGTGAGTACAAAGGTACTTAGCAAGGCTTACATTAGATCCTATCATACATGCATTTGTATCAAGAAGGTAATGTGGGGTTTAGTTGCAGCAAGCCATCTTTGACTCAGTGGCTATCCTGTTCTACGACAACGAGAAACTTCTTTGAGGTGAGGCAGCGCACACGAGTCCACTAATTACCACATCAATACACTACTATGGATTCATTCCCGTCTCCCTACGAGAAGGCCATCCATAGCACTCACACTTATCTTGAGCATTTTAGAGTATCCACTTTAAGTTGTCTATGTACCACGTAAGCATCCAAGAAGTCCATAACCAAGGACACGGCTATTCAAATAGATCATGATAACCCTGCAGGGGTGTACTTCTTCACACAAGCTCTCACCACTTATCACTATGTACACGTCATGTATCTCGGCAAGCTTCAAGAGGAAGCCTGGCGAGGGTGTCGGCCACGACCTGACTAACCACACAAGACTCTAGTCTAGGTTTATCGCCTATTCGGGTTCCATCCGTAAGGAGATCCGGCCGAGGTTTCACTCATGGCCCCAAACGATGTGTACAGGGTTCCCGAGCCCACCATCCGGGTGCCACTCGGTACACCGGGCCACGGTGCCTAGTCTGTCCCAAGTCCACCCTGCCGGGTGCCACTCGGTAGAAAAATGGCACTATCTACAAACACCAGAAACTATTTAGAACTCCTGGACAGAGACCAAGGTGGTTAATAAGTCGAGAGAGCTTGGAGTGCCCGGAGACCAATGTGTGGTAGTAGCTAGTCATTGGACAACATACACAGAACTCAATTCTTAAGGACGGTCCCAATGAGACAACCCACCATGTACTCCTAAATGGCCTCTCACCGCTACCTTTACCAAATCGTGTTCACACACTTAACTCTCAGCATCAGAACATATCATAACACTCCAATCCATTCACAATGAATCAGACCTGACACAACTCTAAGCAATAGCAGGCATGGCATGGTAGGAACACAACATGGCTCAATCAACTCCTACACATGCTAGTGGGTTTTAACTATTTACTGTGGCAATGACATGTCATGCAGAGGAATGGCTTCAACTACCGCAGCATAAAGTAGCAGTTGAATCGTTGTTGTCCTAATGCAATAAATGAGAGCAGGAGCTAGAGAGTAGGATTGTATCGGAATGAACAAGGGGGTATGCTTGCCTGGTAGATCAATAGGGGGGCACTGCTCCACTGACAGGTACTTAGGATCGGTCTCCGGAGCAGGACCTATCAAGAAGAAACGGTGTCGACAATCAAACAGAAGCATATCCAACATTATGATGCATGAATATGGCATGAATATGTGATGTGTTTTGAGCTATTAATGCATTTAGCATTCAACTTGGAAGAGGTCCATTTGAACCAAAGGTTCAAATGCAACTCTAATTTAAGTCCTTTAAATGCCATAAGTGTGTTTTCATATAGACAGCATGTATATGTTGGTTTCTCATGCATGAAAATGGTACAGATGGATAGATTGAATTTTTCTGATCATTTTTCATATATAACTTATTTCAATCTGAGCTACGGTTGAATTTATATGAATTTTAGAAGTTTATATCATTTTCTGGATTTTCCTGATTTATTTTAAAACCAGAAAATGAATAACTGCGTCAGGACAACATCATGCTTGCGTTAGCAGGTCAATGGCGCTGACCATGTCAAACCTGACGTGTGGGGTCCACACGTTAGTGACTCAGTTAGTTAACAGGGGGGTTTATTTGGTATAATTAGGATTAGTGGGCGCCGGGCCCACTGTTAGTGTCAGGGGTGGTTAGCAAAATGGTTATTAGCCTTAAGCTAATCACCCGGTAGGTCGGTCCCGCACGTCGGGCGGGCGAAGTTAACACCGGCGACCTCTGGACGCGGCGGCGTCCGCTTACAGGCCACGGGGGCGGGGACTAAGGGCACCGGGGCGTAGCCCGGGCTCTCGCGCATCCAGCGAAGTAGGTAGGAGGAGCTGGGGTGGCCGGAGCGAAGCTCAAGGCGGCGGACGGCGTGCGGGTTCGAGCGGGATCGAGCTACGCGGCACGGCAGGGGCTGTGGAGTGCCTCGATGGCCTCCTGGCGTCACCAAGAGCACGGTGACGTGTGTGGTTGCGAGCTGCATCGGCTAGCACGACGGTGGCGAAGAGCTACGGCCATGGCGGGAACGAAGCTATGGCGAGCGGCAAGCCACGGGGTTAGGGGTAGGACGTGCAGGAACTCACGTTGGTTCGGAAGGCGTGCCCGTCGGCTCAGGGGAGGCTCTGGAGTCGACGGAGCGGCGCCGGCGATCTCGGGCGGCCGGAGGTGAAGAAGCCGGCGGTGATGGCTCCACGGGGCGTCCCCGGTTGCTTGGCTCGTCGAGGACGTAGAGGATGTCGCGGTGGATCTTGCAGACACGGAGAGAGGGCGAGGGGGAGGCGGTGGCTGCGGCTATGGTGAACGGCGGTGACGGCAGCGCTCGGCCATTCGCGCGAGAGAGCGAGGGAGAGGAGGGGAGGCCACGAGAGAGAGAGAGAGAGAGAGGTGCGGGGCGGCGCGTGGCGTCACGCGGGGCATCCAGGCGATGAGGGGGAGGCCAGGCAGGCAGGTGGCGTGGCGGCACGGCGGTGCGCGCGCGTCGGCCAGACGCCCGGCCGACTGGCGCGAGGACAAGGACGATTGGCACTGTGCCAGTGGGCTGGCTGGGCTGCACAGTGCCAGGCTGCAGGTAAGCACAGGTAAGCGTTTTTTCCATTGTTGTTCATTTTCTACTTTTCTGACATTTGTTTTTACTTAATAATAAAACTAAATCATTTTATTTTCTTCTGACAATTTTTACAGGGACCTAAGGGATTCATCCAAAGCCCCTCACCAAAATTCAGAATTTTTGGACATATATAAAATATATAACATATATATATGTATCCAAAGCAAATAAGTATTTCATTAATTCCAAATGGCCAAAATAAATATTTATGAGCTCCTAGAAATAGTTGTTTGAATTTTACCTCCGACCAATATTTTCAGAGAGCAACATGAACATTTTCTTGGACCTTTTTGGAGCAATTTTTATGTGGGTTATTTCCAGAAATGATTTCTGAGGGTTTCACAAATCCCCAATTCAAATTTAAATGAAGTTTAAACATGATGCATACATGACTAGCTAGTATAGGTCATACCAGAACTAGGGATGTGACATAGTCCATATAGTTTCTACCATCATCTTTCAACTTAGCTTTCTGTAGGAACGCATTAAAATTCAAGGGAACGGTAGCACGAGCCATTGATCTACAACAACATAGATATGCAAAAACTATCAGGACTACGTTCATGATAAATTAAAGTTCAATTAATCATATTACTTAAGAACTCCCACTTAGATAGACATCCCTCTAGTCATCTAAATAATCACATGATCCATATCAACTAAACCATGTCCGATCATCACGTGAGATGCACTAGTTTTCAATGGTGAATATCTCTATGTTGATCATATATACTATATGATTCACGTTCGACCTTTCGGTCTCAGTGTTCTGAGGCCATATCTGCATATGCTAGGCTTGTCAAGTTTAACCCGAGTATTCTGCACATGCAAAACTGGCTTGCACCTGTTGTATGTGAACGTAGAGCTTATCACACCCGATCATCACGAGGTGTCTCGGCACGACGAACTATAGCAACGGTGCATACTCGGGGAGAACACTTATACCTTGAAATTTAGTGAGGGGTCATCTTATAATGCTACCGCTGTACTAAGAAAAATAAGATGCATAAAAGATAAACATCACATGCAATCAAAAGACGTGCCATGATATGGCCATCATCATCTTGTGACTTTGATCTCCATATCCAAAGCACCGTCATGATCTCCATTTTCACCGGCTTGACACCTTGATCTCCATCATAGCGTCGTTGTCATCTCGCCAACTAGCTTCTACGACTATCGCTACCGCATAGTGATAAAGTAAAGCAGTTACATGGCGATTGCATTTCATACAATAAAGTGACAACCATAAGGCTCCTGCCAGTTGCCGATAACTTATACAAAACATGATCATCTCATACAAAAACGTATATCACATCATGTCTTGACCATATCACATCACAAAATGCCCTGCAAAAACAAGTTAGACGTGCTCTACTTTGTTGTTGCAAGTTTTACGTGGTTGCTACGGGCTTCTAGCAAGAACCGTCCTTACCTACGCATCAAAACCACAACGATTTTTCGTCAAGTGTGATGTTTTACCCATCAACAAGGACCAGCCGTAGTCAAATTTGATTCAACTAAAGTTGGAGAAACAGACACCCGCCAGCCACCTTTATGCAAAACAAGTTGCATGTCTGTCAGTGGAACCGGTCTCATGAACGTGGTCATGTAAGGTTGGTCCGGGCCATTCATCCAACAATACCACTGAATCAAAATAAGACGTTGGTGGTAAGCAGTATGACTATTATTGCCCACAACTCTTTGTGTTCTACTCGTGCATATCATCTACGCATAGACCTTGCTTTGATGCCACTATTGGGGAACGTAGCACGCAATTTCAAAATTTTCTTACGATCATGCAAGATCTATCTAGGAGATGCATAGCAACGAGAGGGGGAGAGTGTGTCCATGTACCCTCGTAGACCGAAAGCGGAACCGTTAGGTTAACGTGATTGATATAGTCGAACATCTTCGCGATCCAACAGATCAAGTACCGAACGTACGACACCTCCGAGTTCAACACACGTTCAGCTTGATGACGTCCCTCGAACTCTTGATCCAGCAGAGGGTCGAGGGAGAGTTTTCTCAGCACGACAGCATGGTGACAGTGATGGTGATGTGATCCGCGCAGGGCTTCGCCTAAGCACTACGTGAATATGACCGGAGGAGTAAACCATGGAGAGAGATGCCGCACATGGCTTGGAACAATTGGTGTGTCTCCAAGGGGTGCCCTGCCCACGTATATAAAGGAGGGAGAGGGGGAGGCCAGCCACCAGGGGCGCGCAAAAGGGGGGGGGTCCAACTAGGACTCCACTCCTAGTAGGATTCGACCCCCCTTTTTTTCCTTCTCATGGAGGGGGAAAGAGGGAAGGGAGAGGGAAGAGGAGAAGGAAAGGGGGGCGCGCCCCCTACCCTAGTCCAATTCAGACTCCCTATGGGAGGGGGGCGCGGCCACCCCTTGTGGGCTGCCTCCCCTCTCCCCTATGGCCTATGTAGGCCCAATACTTCCCCGGGGGGTTCCGGTAACCCCTTGGTTCTCCGAAAAATACCCGAACCATTTCGAAACCATTCCGGTGTCCGAATATCATCGTCCAATATATCAATCTTTACCTCTTGACCATTTCAAGACTCCTTGTCATGTCTGTGATCTCATCCGGGACTCCGAACAAACTTCGGTCACCAAAACACCTAACTCATAATACAAGTCGTCATCGAACATTAAGCGTGCGGATCCTACGGGTTCGAGAACTATGTATACATGACCAAGACACATCTCCGATCAATAACCAACAACGGAACCTGGATGCTCATATTGGTTCCTACATATTCTACGAAGATCTTTATCGGTCAAACCGCAATAACAACATACGTTATTCCCTTTGTCATCGGTATGTTACTTGCCAGAGATTCGATCATCGGTATCCTCATACCCATTTCAATCTCGTTACCGGCAAGTCTCTTTACTCGTTCCGTAATGCATCATCTCGCAACTAACTCATTCATCACATTTCTTACATGGCTTATAGTTATGTGCTTTACCGAGAGGGCCCAGAGATACCTCGCCAATACTCGGAGTGACAAATCCTAATCTCGATCTATGCCAACAAAACAAACACCTTCGGAAACACTTGTATAGCATCTTTATAATCACCCAGTTACGTTGTAACGTTTGATAGCACACAAGGTGTTCCTCTGGTATTCGGGAGTTGCATAATCTCATAGTTAGAGGAATATGTATAAGTCATGAAGAAAGCACTAGCAGTAAAACTTAACGATCATTATGCTAAGCTAACTGATGGGTCTTGTCCATCACATCATTCTCATAATGATGTGATCCCGGTCATCAAATGACAACACGTGTCTATGGTCAGGAAACTTAACCATCTTTGATTAACGAGCTAGTCTAGTAGAGGCATATTAGGGACACTTCGTTTTGTCTATGTATTAACACATGTATCAAGTTTCCGGTTAATACAATTCTAGCATGAATAATAAAAATTTATCATGATATAAGGAAATATAAAGAACAACTTTATTATTGCCTCTAGGGCATATTTCCTTCAATTTTGGCGCTAGTGGGCGTCGGGATCAGTTAAGGGATGTTGTTAGAGGTAACAATGTTGATATAGTTGGCCTGGTTGAAACCTTAAAGAATCCTTCTCTCCTAATTAGTTTTCTGCGATTGCGGGTGTTGAAAGATTTGACTATAATTTTCTACCTTCTTCTGGACATTCGGGTGGCACCCTTATTGGTACTAAGCGTGGCTTATTTGACTTTGTTGCTTTTAATCATGGTATCTTTTCGGCTAGTTCAGTCATCCATCATCGTCAAGTTAATGCGCTTTGGGAAATTATTGTGGTTTATGGCACCGCTGGTCATTCTCTCTTTGCATTTTCCTGGATGAGATCTCGAAGAAGATCGAGTCTTGCATAATCCCCATTCTGGTCGGGGGCGATTTCAATTTGCTTCAGTCTCCAGCGGGCAAAAGCAATAGTAATTTCCCTTGGCCTCTTGCTGACGCATTTAACGGGTTCAACCATGACTGTGCTCTTCGTGAACTTCCTAGGGTGGGAGCTTGTTTTACCCAGACTAACCATCAGACTAAGCCAATTTGCTCGGTCCTGGATCGTGTTTTCATTTGCTCGGGTTGGGACTCCCTTTTTTCTCGCATGATGTTGAAGGCCAGAGCGATCATTGGCTCCAATCACTCCCCTCTTATTCTTGACACTGGGTTGGACACCCATAGTGTTTCCTCCCGTTTCTAGTTTGAGGTTTCTTGGTTCCTGGTTGAATGCTTCTATGACCTGATTTCATCGAAGAATACCGCTTTGTTGTCTGCGGATAGACGTTCTTTTGGGACCATAGAAGATTTGCACCACTACTCTTATTTTCTTCGGAAATTTTTTCGTGGCTGGGTTGGTAATAGGTCTGCCGTGGCTTGCAGGGAGAAGGCTGATTTGATGTATCAGATCAACTCCCTGGACTCGATGGATGATGGACCTGGTTTATCTGAGCTGGAATGGCAATCTGGATATGGCCTTGAGGAGGCTTTGATGCAGTTGCATCGTCAGGCCGAAATTTATTGGTGTCAAAAGGGCTCCTTGAATTGGACCCTAAAGGGTGATTCCCCTACTACTTACTTCTTTACTATTGCCAATGGGAGGAGGAGACGGTGCTCGATTGATAGCCTCTTGATCAACGGTGTCAGAGTTATGAATCAGGATCTTATCCTCTCGCACATTGTGAATTTTTTTCCTCCCTTCTCTCAGCTAAGCCCGCATCCGGATTCTCGATATCACCTTCCCTATGGGACCAATCTAGGAGGATCACCAGGGAGGAGAACGAGGCACTCCTTATTCCATTATCCGAGGAGGAGATTTTTTAGGTTATCCATTTGGTAAAATTCAACTCGGCTTCGGGCCCCGATGGCTTTTCCATTCCCTTTTTCAAGAAGTTTTGGCCTCGGTTGCATGTCCTAGTTTGTGCTATTATTAAGTGTTTCTATTTGGGGATAGTAGATATCTCAAGGTTGAACTATACTATCATCTCTCTCATTCCCGAAGTCAAAGGGGCCGATCTAATCTCACAGTTTAGACCTATCGCTCTCATCAATAACTTTGCAAAGTTCCTTGCCAAAGGATTTTCCACTCGCCTTTCCCGTATCGCTCATAGGACAAGGCTCCCACTTATGATTAACCTCTCTCGCAAGCATCTGCCCCTTACGAGAGAAGAATTAAGATAAATCTAACCATAGCATGAAACATGTGGATCCAAATCAGCCCCTTACAAAGCAACACATAAACTAGGGTTTAAACTTCTGTCACTTTAGCAACCCATCATCTACTTATTACTTCCCAATGCCTTCCCCTAGGCCCAAATCATGGTGAAGTGTCACGTAGTCGACGTTCACATAACACCACTAGAGGAAGGACAACATATATCTCATCAAAATATCGAACGAATACCAAATTCACACACTACTACAAGATGCTGCTAACACGACACTATGATCAGAGACCCCTTGAGGAAACTGTGTGGGCTACATTAATCGCAGACGGGGATGTAAAAAAAACCATCAAAAAAAATGCAAAACATTTGCGATGGCGGAGACATCAAACACAGTTCAGATTTTAGTTATGTGTGCGATGCGGTTCCTAGCAGAGAGTCCGGTGGGCTCCAAACACCCATCTTCGACCTGGTGGTTTGTTCCAGATCTAAGGCCAGAGCTGTGATCGGGGCCGCGAACCCTTCGAAGATCAAGTCTCCTTGGATATCAGCGAGATAGTTTTGGTTCCCAAAACTGATCTGATGACTAGGGGCGTAGCTGTCGATCTGTTCGAGGTGGCCAATCGAGTTGGCACGCAGAGCGAAGCCACCGAATACAAACACTATAAGAAATTTGTTCATTGTTGACCCTCCATTTTGGTCACTGAATCGTCATTATTCATGTTTTATGACCCTGTTTTCACCAAATTCAAAAGGTCAACAGTTGGCCGTCAAGAACGAACAAACATGACCTTTCTAAAATTTTGGTCGCAAATCTCTATTAAACAAAATTTTGGTTTGGTCATTACCCATTTCTCTGAGCCACGTAGGATCTGATGTGGGTGAGCTGACGTGGCATTGCTAGTGACCAAATGGAATCATCATAAATTTCACAGCCCGGTCCAGCAATCTAGCTTACATGGGTCTGTCCCAATACATATTTTATTAGAAAAAATGTCTGATTTGTACGGGCTGATGCATTATTTTGTCAGAAGCATGCACATATCAAGATAGGCCCATTAAAAAACAAGTACAACAAAATACAATATTGCAAATAAACTATATATTTCATTTCAGTAACACATCACATGAAATACAATACATCATCCAATGTCTACTCTATACACCAAGGTTCAAGGCCCAACAAGTGAATACCAAAATGATTCTAAAAGTGCACATAAAAATAGTTCTATATGTGCAAGTGAACAACAAAAGGATCCAACAAGTGCACAAGCGCACAACAACATAGTTCTACAAAGATTGGACGAGAAGCACAAGTTTTAAGTTATCACACATAACGTCAATGAGAAACGAAGCTTCTTGTGCCCTCCTTCTACCCTCCACTTCTTCTGAGTGACTCAGATCATCATGGTAATAGGAATAATCAAACATAAGAAAGCACACAAAATATGAGCAAAAGAAAGACAAATGGTGATTTGCATTCAGCAGTGAGACTTAAAAGTTCACATCAATGAACATAAACACAAGACATTAAGACATACTCCCATAGAAATTTCAGGACTTGCAAGATTATTCGTGTGTTAGCTCTGAACACTTTGTGCAAAAAAGCTCACATCAAGAACTTCCAAGATCAAGATATGTGAATAGTGTATCTTTAACACAGTATAATAAACACCACAACCATGAGCAGTACAACACAACACAACTCATAAACAACCAAACCAAACTGATAGCAAACTACTCCCTCTGTCCCATAATATAAAAGCGTGTTTTACGATACACTAGTGTCAAAAACACTCTTATATTATGGGACGGAGGGAGTATAAGTTAACCTCAATGCAAACAACACATGCACACAAAGTATACATGGTAGAAACATGTCATGATAATTCATCAGTTTAAATCTAAGGAGTACCAATGAGAACCATTTCTTGTAGTGATCTCAACCTTTATTATTGAACAGGAAATAGTTGCAGAAATAAACTAATGAAATAATTTTCTCAGAAGAGTCCCAACAATTTGCATTAACTATTAACATGGTTGCAAAACTTCAGTAGTAAAGAGGGTACCATGTTTCTTTTGTCTTTACTTGACTGGAATTACAACATGAAGCACATGAACAAAACATACGAACAAGCAATCCCATAAACGCTCTTGAATCTTGTTTATACTTTTCTTGTATAATAACATGTGGGGGAAGAGCATTACCATGATGGGATCTGAATCATTAATGATCTCAATCGAAGCATACAACCTGGACAATGTAGACTAAATCTGGAGAAAAAATATTACTTGTCCACAAGGGTGAGATTGACCTACACATTGCCAAACAACCCTTTACAATCACTTGGTTCAGATCTTCCCTACAAGGTGATGAGCATTCCGCTACAGCAAACAAATAGAATTAAATTCAAAATATAACCAGTTTTATGGAGACTACTACAAGGCAAGTTTAGCTAATAAGACTTCTATAGCATGCAAGATGTTTCTTAGATCAACAAAACCAAGAACAAGAGCTATGATAGCGAACCCTTGAGCAACATATAATGAGTAGGGTATTCAAAGAAGGTCATATCTTCCACACAAGGTTGATCAGAACAAGAAATAATCAAGTCTACTAATATATTACTGAATCACATAGCATCATAGGAGAAAACAATGATTCAAGTTTAAATAAGACATACATATATGCTAAGGAAAAGTAAGTCACAACCAAAAGCATTTTGACTTCCATTTATTTGCACACGCAAAATCATCAGGTGCTCACAGTTTAGATCAGGTAAGGTAATTTTGTAGCTCCCCACTGTTGCTGGCCTAACAAGACTCGTCCTCCAACATAACAACATATTTGAAATCTCCATTACAGTAAATAAATGAGAGGACAGTGCATAAGTCACATCATATTATACAAGCAAGCTAAATCTAGGATTTGTGGTCGATGGTGTATATACATGCACATAGAGGAGGCTGGAGTTGTGGAAGTCAAACATACTTGCCAGCACGGTAGAGTGAGGTGCCATGGGGTAGGTAGCGGAAGGCCGCTGCCACCCATCACCCACTCACGCCCAAGCCTTCTTTCTTCTCATCCTCTTCCTGTGCCCAATATGGCACTCATGCCATTGCCGTGTACAAGAAAATAATTGATGGTAAGGCTCAAAAAGCAGGCCAAGGAAACTAACATGATAGAGAATCAAATACTAATGCATAGATAAGCCTCTATACAACGAGCCACATATAATAAAAAAAGGGCAGCCGACAATAACCGACTATAGGTTCATGCACATGTACCACAAAAAATCTCCTTATATTATTTATCTCAAGAATTCCAGGTAGATGTTAGACATGCTTGAAAAGAAACCTAGCTTCATGAGAAAAATAAATCTACAATCTTAGGATAATCAGGACAATCTTGGTATAACAAGAATCGGGCAACGAGCAACAAATCAGTCGACATACAGATAAAAGAATTAATTATTGTAATTTCAGCTAATAACCAGTTCTAAAAATTCTACTTAAGTAGATGCTGCTAACAATGGAGAACTTCTAAATAATCTGTAGCAAGTAAGTTTACCCATAGAGGCAAAAGGGAGGGACAAGGCTGGTGTAGAGCTTGTCGTGGACCTGGAAGGCCCTCTAGAAGTCAATGGTGATGGTTTGGAGCTGCACACCGACCCTGTAGGGCAAGTAGAGCAAGCATGAAGGTGGGGAAATCGAGATCTGACGCAGGGAGGCACGGTATTGAGGTCCTTGGAAAGGGTGGACTTGCCGGCATGGCCAGAATCTTGGGTGGATTCTTCATTTGGTGAACAGGGAGGCTATGTTCACAATAACTAGTAATTGAATTTGGGTCATGTTGGGGATTCAGAATGTACACAACATATTCATGTCAGAGAAGTTAAACTAGGTGCAGGTCACCCGAAATTGAATTTCTTGCAATCCAAACCATACAAACAGGAAGGAGATGGTTGCATATATACAAATCCATGAGGTGGCAGCCAAATTGACCAATCTGGACCTCATCTTCTCTCTCTATTTGGCACTAACTAAATAAATAAAAAAATTGGACTTGTTCATACAAATCCTCTTGAATTCCTTGAGGCAACCAGGATTTGCTTCAATATTCCTTAACTTAGCATCATTAGTGAGCAGAGGGGGAGAGGGAGGGATATGCTACCTGCCGTAGTGGGTCGTCATGGTCGTGCTTCAGCTTGGCAAGATCTCTTGGTCGCCCTAGCAGTAGACCCCTCCTGCCCCTCCTTCTTGAGCAGATCATGGCCGGAGGCTAGGTTCGCCCCTCCTCCTCCTCGAGCAGGGCAAGGTCGGCGCCCTCCTGCCGTCGTCGCCGTCTCCATGTCATGGTGACCTGTATCAAAGGGGGATAGGAGGAGAAGGTGAGATGAGGAGGAGAGGGTGGATCCAAGCAAGGAAGGATGGGAAGGGCCTACCTGAGCAATGCCGGTGACGGATCTCGCGAGCTTCGGCCTCGCCATCGCCGGTTGTGGCGGGTTCCGATGAAGGAACCCTAGCCGCGGGCGAGGTTGCGGGCCTTGAGGCGCGGATCTGAACGGAGGGGAGGGAGGGGCGGATCTTGGGGAGCTCAGGGTCGTGCTGCGCATGGCCTGAGCTCGCAGGAACCGGCCGGCATGGTTGGTGGCGGCGGCGAGGAGATCGTAGGTTGGAAAGGAGAGGTTCGCGCGCGAGAGAGAGGGGGAGAGATTGGTGCTGTGGGCTTCTCCTTTTTTTCTCCTTTTCTTTAGAATGTATGGATGGATGGATGGATGGATGGGTGGACAGTGGGAGTGCTGGGAATGAATGGCAAGATGTTTGCCATGTCATCAATCCATGGCACAAATGATTCCACCAACGAGAATCAAGCATATGCAAATTATATGTTTTTCCTTTTGTTTCTCTTATAATTTTTACCCTCCAATTCCGAATAAAGACTGAACATATTACCCTCTTACAGTTTGTTCAAATGACCCAATATTTTTCAAATGGCCTCTTATTTCGGGTAAATAATGTTACCGAATCGAGTTTTTATTTTCATTGCACAATTTTTTTTCTAATTCTGAAATGCCAAATATGGGCATTTTTAAGAACCTACCAAATATTTGTCGAAGAATTGTGCCAACAATTTAAAAAAATATTAGACCACATTTTATGTACAGATAACCAAATGGTTGCATGTGAAAAGCTTTCGATAAACCTCTTATCAAAAAGACATATTGTCGCCGGTTAAGGAGGAACTAGGTCAAATTTGAACTACAACTACTTTATAGTTTGATCTTTTTTCCCAAAAATCATTTCTAGACAGGAAAGTAGTTACTTCATCAAAGATTCACCAGGAGTTTTGCATTATTAAGACCCTACCTACTAACAGTCATGCACGTGGTTTTGACCCCATTTTGAAAATATGAAAATTAAGAAAATAAAAAATGGAAACCTTCGCATTGTGTCATTATTTGTGACCTAATTTCTAGGAAAAATAAGAAACTTGAAATACGACAAATATCTCAAAAACGTGTTCTCATAAAAGAGTTATCATGTATGAAGATTCATGGCTTTTAAGCTAAATGACCAATGTTATGTCTACATTCATGGCATAGTTTGTTAATGATCTCACATTGTGCACAAGGGTGCATATTGGAATGGCAAACAATGTTGTCAAAGTGAGTTCTCATTTTTTGCATGCAAAATTCATTTTCATTTTCTAAGTGCCCATAATGTTTTTTTCTATGAAGAACCTACCGTATATTTGTTTTAAAATGGCACCACTTCATTTTCAAAAATATTAAACCGCATTTTACATACAATTGATCAAATGGTTGCATGTCAAATGATTTCGATCCACCTCTCGTCAAATAAACAAATTTTCGTCGATTCGGTAGGAACTAGGAAAATTCGAACTGAAGTTGCTTCATATTTTGCTCTTTATGTTTGGTACAAATCACTTTTAGGAACACAATTAGCTATTTCATCATAGATACACTAAGCGTTTTGCATGATTAAGCCCCTAGCTAAGAATGATCATACCGACAAAATTGATTGATTGCTAGGAAGCACGACAAATTTGAAGTACACGTGCTGAGAGTTTTTATACTTTTTTATATTCTTTCTTTTTTATTTATTTTTATTTTTCACAAGATTTTTCATTTCTTTCCTTTTCTTCATTTCCATAAATTTTTTGCTTTATTTTTCTCGCTTTTTTCATTGGGTTTCTTTTTTCTCTCAGGTTTTCATTATTTTTTATACATATTTTTGGTATATATATAATGCATTTCTGTAAACATGTTTAATAATTTTAAAATACAAGATTAACATTTATTTCATGCATGATAAAAAGTTATTTACACTTTTAACTTTTTTTAGATGCTTGAGTAACATTTTTTTCTGTACACATGTAATATATATTTTCAAATCCTTGATTAACATTTTTCAAATACAAGTTTAATTTTTTTGAATATATGGTCAACATTATATATATAACATTTTTAAATTCTTGATTAAACATATTTGGAAGTATAAACATTTTAAAAAAGAAAGAAAAAACAAAACTGTCGGCGTTCTAGGAACGGGGGTCCCCAGACTTGCCTGCCTGCGGCCCGCGGCGTGGCTAAGCCACCAGGACGTACGACCCATCTTCATCAACAAGGCATCCAAGACCCTCGCGAGGGGCCAAGCCTCGCGAGGCGGACGACTCAAGACCTCCTCTGGAGTAGCCTAGTCGGGCAGACTCACGAAGGGCGCAGATAACAAGGCGAGGCAAACCTCACGAGGCTCACATGACGTGAGCCATGACGATCGACACCAGGCAGGCGCTAGTGCGCGCAGTGTCCTTGTTTCCTCTTTGGTGCTAAGGAGGCATGCGCAGGCGAGGAGTACCGAGGCATCAGGAAAAGGTTGCCATATCGATGCAACAAGACCAGGACCAGAAGGACGTTAAGACAGAGGTCACCGTGGAGCCCAAGACGGCGTCACCACCAGAGCCTTTGGCAGGCGAAGACCACTTTTGTCAGGATGGCTTGTACTAGCTATCCCCCTTCAAATTAGCCCGCCCTTGTTCACTCCCTTCCCGCTCAATATTTGGGAAGAGGACCAGGGCCTCTATAAATAGGACTAGCCACCACCATAGCTAGGGGATCGACCTCATCTCGGAGGGAGAGCCCGAAGATCATCCCCATACACACAAGTGAGCCAAGCACAAGAACACCTCAACCTCAGGAGGCTGTTCTTCCCATTGTATTGTTCATCATCAGCCCAAGAGGCAATCCACCACCACCACACCGGAGTAGGGTATTACACCACAACGGTGGCCCGAACCAGTATAAATCTTCTGTCTTTCTGCGTCGCGAGTTCGTCGAGTTCGTCCGTGAGATCTTAGCGAGCTAGGGCATTGATCGGTGGGAGGAAAATACTTCGCGCGCACCCCAGTGTTTGAACCTTAAGGGTCTGCCGGAACCCCCACATCTGACATTTGACGCGCCAGGTAGGGGTGCACCGGAGCTTCTTCTCCGACAACCGGGTTGCAGACGCTCCACGGCCGCGATGTCCAACGACCCAAGAGCTGACTCCAACCACTAGGCAGCCTGTCCAGCCCGGTCGGCGCCGCCCGCCTATGAAGACCTCAACCCCGCGCTCCAGGCGGCACGAGCGCCGTCCAATCTGGCAAGGCGCGGGCGACGCGGCGGGGCATCAGCTACCCTCACTCCACGGCAAGTGCGGGCCGCTGCCAGAGCAGCAAGCCACGCCGCGGCGACGGCGCCGCACTCATGACGGGAACAAGCAAACACGCGGGCATCACTCACCGTGGCAAGGGAGCTGCTGCGGTGCCCGCTGATGGAAAGCGGCCGGGACACACTGCTGGAACGCGTCGCCGAGCTACTGGACGCGGCGGCCTCGGGAGCCCCGCCCTTCTGCCATCAGCTTCCTCCTCAGGCCGCTGCGGGGATTCTCAGCGGGCCACGCCGCCACCATGCACCATCAGGCGCGCCAGGGGGCTTCGTCAACACCAGCATGGCCGGCGGCGCCGGGGGCTCTACCACCCCCTTACCGCCTGTGACAAGCATGGGCAGAAGCGTCGCCTTCCATGGCCCAAGTGGGATGCCACGCTATCACCCCCAGGACGTCACGCTGGGCCGAGTGACATGGAGTGTGGGGCACCATGGCGAGGTGTTCGGGGTAACAGCCCTAGAAGCCTACGTGCCCCGCATGATGGACCAGGAGTACACTTTGGAGGACGACCCCGACTCGTTCGTTGGAGAAGATTGGGAAGAAGGGACGCTAGTAGTCGAAGCCTTCCAGGAGCTGCCGAGGAACCACCATGACCGCGTGTGCGACGACCACTACAGGGTACCCCTAATCCCTCAGGAGCAAGCTTACGCTAACCATGAGTCGTAGGAGGAGAAGGTCACCGCAGCGGCAGGCGGCCCCAGCTCGACGCCCCCTGGCAGCGGGAGGATCGCGTTGGGGGCTGCAGGAGAGGAGTCGGGAGCCAGGCCCCTCCCCAAAGCGTGCAAGGCCAGGGGATACCCGGAGGTAGGCCCTCTGCCGGGGAGGCTTCAACGACCCTTCCCCCGGCATAGGACCCGTGGTAGCCGAGGGAACCGTTGGCGTACCCTTTCCCTCTTTTGTGTCGTCCTGGTGACCGGTCGGCTCAGAGGAGGTCGAGGGTGGCGCAAGGCGGGGCCCTCGTCTGGCGACATGAAGCAAGTCCGATACCTGTGAAGAAGGCCCAGTGACTGTGAAGCTCACCGCCCGTGACACTCTCACGTAATAATGAGTTGGGGCTGTACACGCCCCGGAGTCTTAGAAGCACCGGCCTCAGGCCCTGGGGCTCCCTCCCACGCCTAGTGGCAGCACTTAGCTCCGCGTTGGTGAGAAGACTTGAAGACCTGAAGACGAGAATAGGTGCCGTACATGGCCTTTTGCTTTGGATCTCTCTTTCTGTGGCTTTGCTTTCTGGATCTGGATTTAAGTTGAAGCTGAATTTTTATCGATGCGCACGGGGGGTTCCTTTTCTCGTTCCAGTCATTTTTCGCCTTCTGGATCTTGTTTGGTTTAGTTCTCATGTCCATCGCCTTTCCCTCGCAAGCTCCTCGCGAGCCGGACCGCGCAAAGCGCACGCTCGTCAAGCACGCGCCAGCGCTGCGGCTGGCGCTCACCTCTTGAGGGGCCCCTCAGACGGCGCGATAAGCTCCGCAGGATTCTCAAAAGCTCGTCGCTTCATGACCCAGCCCGAAGCTGACGCTGACTAAGGTAAACCACGACGGGAAGCTCACCCCCGGCTCCACGAGTTCACGAGGAAACATACCGACATCACATAGGAAAGTAAAAATTGCAATTTGCTTACATGAGGGGCTCCCCCTCCCAAAATGCTCTTACAAGTCTTCCAAGGGCCACGCCTGAGTTTTGCATGCAGGATGAAACAACAGGAGAACATGGGATTAGCCAGAAATATCACTTGCTAAATCACCCGCGGACGCATCGCTCACGTCGTCGTTGTCTTCGTCAGTGTCGTCGCCGCCGTCGGCGACGCCCCCATCATCATCGTCAACCACGTCGCCTTCGTCCGCGCCAACCACCACCCGTCATCCTCCGAGGTGAAGGCCCTGACCAACGCGTCCACATGGTCCTCTACCAAACGCGCCAGGTCACCCCGGACGGCCGTGGGTACGGGGGCAATGGCGGCGTCGAAGTCAAAGTTGGGGTCGACATTCAGAAGGTGGCTGAAGACACGGGAGAAGCCGCACTGAAGCAGGCCACGACCCCTCTCCTCCATAAGCTGGCGAGCTCTGGCAAATCGAGCCTCCAGGCGCGTCACCACCTTAGTGAAGAAGGTCAGGTGGCAGGCATAGTCATTCGAGTGAGGGGCCGGAGCATTCTCGTCGCAGATATAACCCAGGGCGGTGTTGGCCCTGTTCCGGAGGCCTTGAAGCATAGGATCATGCTCGCGCTCCAGCGTCCGACGCTGGAGCACTTCCTCCCTGTATTACCGTGCAATGTCCTCGGCATCATCAACTCGTTTCTGGAGGGAAAGCAGCTGCTGTGGCCAAGCCTGTGCCGTAACTAGGGTGGCGGCTGTGGCCTCCGAACGCCTCTTGGCCTGATCCAACCTAGGCCTAAGGGCGGCGGCCCCGCCCGCATCCTCCAGACCCGCGAGCTTCAGCTTCAAGTCATACCTGCCCTCCAGATCTGCACGAACCTCGGCCACCCGGCTATTAATCTCCTCCTCGACTGCGGCCTCGCGGGCCCCGACGACCTCTTCCGCTTGAGCAACTTGACGCTCCCTCGTCTCCAGTTGCTCGAGCTCGAGGCTGCGCTCCACGGCTTCCAGGGCCAACGCCTCCTCGTGCTTCCGGTCCTCCTCTTCCTCCGCAGGCGTCCCCCTTAGCGATGCAAGAGCGGCCCCGCGCGCCTCCACCTGCTGATCAAGGGACGCGCTCCAGGCCTGAAGCCCCCATGCGCGCTCTTCCGCTGCCTCGCGACGGCGATCGGCCTCGCGAGCCTCTTCCAAGGCTCGGGAGCGGGCTTCCTGGGCGATCTTAAGGGACGCCTCAGCCTTCGCATTCTCGAGGTCACGCTGATAGCGACCGAAGTTGATGGCCACCCTTAGCTTGCGCCTCTCCTCCACCAGCCGGAGACCTTCAGCCTCAAGACGCGAGTCGACACCGGCGAGCTCTTCACCGAGGCAGCTCATCAGGCCCATTGCCTCCTGAAAGAGCCCATGACGAACTACGCTCCGCACGCGCTCGAGCTTGAACGCTCGACCGGCCTCGTCCTCTACCTCGGGGGCAGCGGGCAGAGCATTAAGTGGCGCACTACTCCCCGGCGGGGCGCTGGGGACTGGCACCGCGCCTGACGTTAGCCCGTCCTTGCGAGGAGCCCAAGCTGATCGGGGCTCACCACTTGAAGAGGAACTAAAGATCGAGGTCAGCCAGTGGCTGCTCATGAGCAAAGGAGGAGTCTTGGGCACTCCTACCGAGCTCCACACCAGACCATGGGGGAGGGGCGGTCAAGCCGAGGACTCATCGTGCCATGAAGCTGGGGACGCTCCCGCAACCGACCCTGCGCCAGGGGCGGCAGGTAGGCCAGGAACGCTCAATGGCGATGGGGGGGTTGATGAAGGAGGAGGCAGCCTCTCGGAAGACACAACAGCTTCAACGGAAGGCGCCCTAAAGGACATATGTCAGAATAAGAAGACCACATGCAAGAAGCCACAGCAATAAGATGCTTACGCATCAATGGCGATGTACTTCCGTCGCTTCAACGGCCCGAAGATATTGCTGCTGCTGAGGGACTCCTTCCTCTTGCGGAGCTCCTCGAAGTCCACACAAAGACGACCGAAGCACTGAATGTGACGGCCAGTGCGCGGCGGAGCCGAAGAAGAACCAAGAGGGATAGCTTCAGCGGAGCCCGATCGTGGCGAACAGCCCTGCGCCCTCTCACTGCGACCTCCCGAGGCTCCTGGAGCCTCAGCCTCAGTTGCCGCATGCCGCGTCTCCTCAGCAACCAACGCCTCAGGAGGGGGGTTCTCGGTGTCAAAACCGGCGGATCTCGGGTAGGGGGTCCCGAACTGTGCATCTAAGGTGGATGGTAACAGGAGGCAGGGGACACGCTGTTTTACCCAGGTTCGGGCCCTCTTGATGGAGGTAAAACCCTACGTCCTGCTTGATTTATCCTTGATGATATGAGTATTACAAGAGTTGATCTACCACGAGATCGGAGAGGCTAAACCCTAGAAGCTAGCCTATGGTATGATTGTTTGTTGTCCTACGGACTAAAACCCTCCAGTTTATATAGACATCGGAGGGGGCTAGGGTTACACGAGGTCGGTTACAAAGAAGGAGATATCCATATCTGTACTGCCTAGCTTGCCTTCCATGCTAAGTGGAGTCCTATCCGGACACGGGACGAAGTCATCAATCTTGTATCTTCATAGTCCAATAGTCCGGCCAAAGGATATAGTCCGGCTGTCCGGAGACCCCCTAATCCAGGACTCCCTCAGTAGCCCCTGAACCAGGCTTCAATGACGATGAGTTCGGCGCGCAGTGTTGTCTTCAGCATTGCAAGGCGGGTTCCTCCTCCGGATACACCACAGAAGAGTTTGAATGAAAGGATAGTGTCCGACCCTGCAAAATAAGTTACACATACCACCGTACAGAGAATAATATTTCCACAAATCTAATCTGCTGACACGTTTTGGAAACATGACATCATGCCATTGCTCGGCGATTATTGAAACCGTTTTTCTTTAACCAGCCCCGCACATAACGCGAGGCGGTTTCTTGACACGTCTTGTCAAATCAGAGATCGTGTCCCCCTTATTACGGGATTCTTATCAATACGGGCGTGGGTAACCCAACCGCGCCATCAATTACGTTGCTTGGGGGATAAGTGAGTTTCACCAGGCTAGTGGGGGCGCATAGTTTCGTCCGCCCTTATAAAGGGATAAGGTTTATCCTTTTTCTACCCACACCTTCTTCCTCCTTGCTCATCCATTCTCGCACACTCGAGCTCCAATACCCAAGTCCACATCCTTCTCCTCAACATTCTGCAAACATGTCCGGAGCGGGAGGCAAGTGGATGGCTTCCTCCGTCACGGAGGGACACATCAAAAAGCTACACGGAGCCGGATACTTGTCCGCGAATATCGCGCATCGGCTGCCCGCTGCGGGGCAGATCGTTCCTACCCCGGAACCTCACGAGAGGGTAGTCTTCCTCTACCACTTCCTCCACGGACTAGGGTTTCCCCTTCATCCATTCGTCCGCCGTCTCATGTTCTACTACGGGCTGGACTTTCATGATCTGGCCCCGAACTTTATCCTCAACATTTCGGCATTCATCATCGTGTGTGAGGCTGTCCTCCGCATCCGGCCCCACTTCGGCCTGTGGCTGAAGACCTTCAATATCAAGCCGAAGGTGGTGGGAGGCCAACAAGCAGAATTCGGCGGAGCCATGGTGGGAAAGATGCCCAATGTTACATGGCTCGAAGGCTCCTTCGTGGAAACCATAAAGGGATGGCAATCGGTGTGGTTCTACATCACCGAGCCGCGTGACACCAACTGGGTGGTGGCCCCCGAGTTTCGATCCGGAATCCCCACGCGGCTCACCTCCTGGAAAGAGAAGGGCCTGTCCTGGGGTTCATCGGTGGAGCTGGACGGACTCCAGAAATGTATCCAGAATATGGCAAGCAAGAAGCTCAATCTTGTCAACATAGTCCAGGTCATGCTCTTCCGCCGGATCCTCCCGTGTCAACAACGAAATTTTAACTTATGGGAGTTTGACCCGGCCCGGCACCAGACTCTGAGCGAGCTCTTCGACACGACGCACAAGGACGTCTGGAGGGTGCTGTTCAAGGGCGCTGAGGTCCCTCCTTTTCTTACCGAGGACCACGGGCTAAGCGCGAAGCACCTAGCGCATTCGGTGAGTTCTATACATCCGGTAGGATATTTATTTCCCCTAGCTTAACCATGTGCAGGGTCTGAGCTCCATGCCTTTGACAGGACTGGGTGGAGACGTCGGGGCAGATTAACTGTCCGGCCCCTCTGCCCGAAGACAATGCGGACGCTCTCCTGATGGAGATGCTGACTCCGACTCCTTACTAGGAGCCGAAGAAGACCAAGAAGAAGGCCAAGGGAACCCGAAAGAGTTCCCGGCGCCAGGTGGTATCAGACTCATTGTCCGATGACTCCGCGACGCACTCCTCTCCTGAAGACGAGGAGGAAGATGAAGATGCTCCCCCTCCAGTCGGGGGAGACAAGAAAAGGAAGGTCGCCCCAACCGGGGGGGGGGGGCAAAGGGTCCAAGAAGGGAAGGACTCACCTTCTGGACTACTCCACCATCGCCGCCGAAGGCGAATACGAGTGGCTGCTCAGGGCCAAGCCCCTGGCGAAGTCGTAAGTATTCGGATACCAGAGTAACTCATAGCATACCTTTGTTGCACTGCTTCTCTTAACGCCGAATATGATTATGCAGACCACCCCAAGCCCGTATCGACGTATCTTCATCGAGCGGCTCCTTGGACTCGTCGGATATGGATAGCGATCCACTTCCGCCCGCCACCTCCCCTTGCCCTACGGACAATACTGAGGTATTGTCTCAAGAGGCACCGGGTCGAGGGGAGACAATCCCAGAGGCGCCTCAAGGCGACCTTCCGGACTCCGGGAGTAGAGGGAGTAAAGCTCCCGAGGGCTCCGAGTTCGGCCCTCAGCCGAACACCGTGCCGGAACCTCCAGTGGTTCCGGACTCGGGCAGGTGGCCTCCTTCCAAAAGGGGCAAGACACCTGTGCCGGTGACGTCTGTCCATCCAGAGGCACCGGATAATCTGCTGGGAGCGCTTCGCAGCGCTTCCATCGACAAAGAGCACCACACTATTATGAGTGCGGTGATCTAGAAGGTTCAGTCTGCCAAGAGCGGACTGACTAAAGCTTGTGCCAGCCTTCTAACAGGCTTTGAGGTAAGTATTTGAAATGTAGGAAAAATATTACCGCATAGACAATAGCCCCTGATGCTTTGTTTGGTGTTCAAAAAGAAAAGCCGAATAGAGGATCAACTAATATCTGCAGGAGTCTAATATAAGTATGTCTATATGCGTATGCAGGATTCGCTGCTGACCTCTGCCGCACTAACTGCGAAGGTCGCCGTACTGAAGCAGGACCTCGAAGGGTCCAAGAAAGAGCTCGGCCTTGCCAAGAGGCAGCTCGAGGAGAACAAAGGTAAGTAATACCTAGTCTATATATATACAAAAAGGATGCGATTGCAAAGTGACAAGATCATCTTTAATTTGCCAGGGGCCACGACCGAGGTGGCAACCCTAAAGCAAGCGCTATCCGAGGCCGAAAACAAAGCGGCCCAGGAGCGCACCGAGCGGGAAAAACAAGAGGCACGGGTGGGCGAGGTGCAGCAAGAGCTCCATGCTCTTGTGACGAAGCACGAGGTGTTGCAGCTTGACTTGAAGACGCGAGAGTCCGAGCTTGCCGCGGCCCTCGAGAGTGCAAAGAATGCCAAGGCTGAAGCCCAAAAGGCCCTCCAGGAGATTGATGCGATGAAGAATATAGCGGCGGGTAAGGCATTCAATATGCAAAGCACGCACGTGAAAGTAAATTACTTGTTACTTACCCGAGTTCGGAGCTCTCCAGGAGCATTCGCAGATTTGCCCTGCAGCGTGTCGGATGCCGCATAGTTTTACCAGGCCGAGGAGGGAAGCTCAACAAAGAAGCTGTTCTGGATACTGGGACCGAACAGCCGATGCCTCTGAGCGACCAGCTGAAGCAACTGGTCGAGCTGCACAAGGTGTCCGAACAGGCCATGAAGGGCTTTATAGTCCGGATGTGGCCTGGCGACGCCCTTCCCAACAGCTACTTCGGTCTGGTGAGGCAGCTTGTGGATGCCTGCCCACGGCTGGAAGTCATCAAGCGGGTCGTCTGCATCGAAGGTGCACGCCGGGCTTTCGCCCGTGCGAAGGTGCACTGGGCTAAGATGGACGCCGTGAAGCTGGTGAAGGAGGGGCCGCCACAGGGCAAGGAGCATCACCACCCTGAGATGTACTATGAGGGTGTCCTGAAGCGTGCTCGTCTTGTAGTGGACGATTGTGCGAAAGATGTAATATTTGAATAAACTTGCTCGTGTAATCCTGTATTATGAAAACTTGTTCATATGCGCTATGCAACGCTTGTCTAAATTTAAAATATTACCTTCTGTTCGGCTGTTTATCAAATCTGAGAGATGGCTAGTCGTCGGCTTCTGCCCCCACGCCACGAGTGCTGGGGTGTTCGGGATAAACCTAAGCACTCTTGTTCCCATTTTTGGGTCCTTCGAGGGAGGTGCTCAGCACAACGAACAAGGCAATCAGACTATAATGAATTATCACTCTCACTTAGCCATAGAATTCTATAATTTTAAATTTCGGTGAAGCCCCTAGTATTCGGAAGGCCGAATTCGGGGCACTATACACGCCTTAAGCCGGACAGGGCCGACTCCTCGCTCTAAGCAGCATAAGTCTTTAGGGACTTGAAACCTCTCGAACAGCTACCAGTCTCTCGCCTTATCATGACAGTCAGTTTTAGCTTTCTCTACTGAGGTGCTTAGCCCAGCAGAACCGAGGCACAATCGCAGTTGTTCTCCTAGTGCTACCTTAGCCGATATAGCGGAACGTAAGGTACCAAAACATGGGATCCGTGCAAACCCAACTATTGACCCAAGACATGATTCGGAGCTGATGCATATAATGTTATAAGTTCGGGGTGCCGCACAGTCGAAAGTGTTCGAACTTGTCACGCCGTATTATGGGGTATGCTTAAGCCCCTAGCGTATTGGCCGTACCAGAATGTACGGGTGCTAGATGTCATGAATGAACATATATATATATATATATATATATATATATATATATATATATATATATATATATATATAAGGAAGAATGCAATAATAGTCTTAATGCTATGCCTTGCTTATTCGAGAAGGTGCGTTAAAGCAGAATGATACAAGTAGTGTGATAAGCAAAAAGTAGGACTGTTTGACATGTCCCTTCCAAAGGCAAGCTGAGGAATAGTATTAAAGAAAATATTTCACTCGTTATCATAATCCACCTGGGAGTTCCGTGGTGTGACGTAGCTTTCTGCCTCCTTGGTTGCTGCATCATGTGTTCGGCAATCATGCTGCCGGATAGGGTTTCCAGAGATTAAAGTCCTGAAAGAGAAAAATAACAAAGCGGGAAGCCCCTAGTGCGGTTTAAGCCGCGTCTTGGAGCGTGCCGTAGTCGTGCCCCATCCCCACCTATGCCCATGGTATTTTTAATGCGTAATTATGTACACGTGGCACGGATTTCGCCGTTTCGCTGGGACCGGGGTGGGGGCCGCATTGCTATGCGAGCTTGGAACGTGCCAGGCAGTCCAGTTGCCGATTACTCCGGGTGCACTTGAAGTTGTCCAGGTCCTTAATCACCGAACTAGTGGATTGCCTTAAGAGGCTGCTTTGTGCTTCTGCTGCGAGGGCCGCAGTGTGCTCCTTCGTGCGGAGAGAGTGCTCTGTGTTTCCATTGACTGTGATGACCCCCCGAGGTCCTGGCATCTTGAGCTTGAGATATGCATAATGCGGTACCGCATTGAATCTTGCGAATGTGGTTCGCGCGAGCAGTGCATGGTAGCCACTACGGAATGGGACTATGTCAAAGATTAACTCTTCACTACGGAAGTTATCCAGGGATCCAAAGACCACTTCCAGTGTGACTGAGCCTGTGCAATGGGCCTCTACACCTGGTATGACGCCTTTAAAGGTCGTTTTTGTGGGTTTGATCCTTGAGGGGTCTATACCCATTTTGCGCACTATGTCCTGATAAAGCAGGTTCAGGCTGTTGCCGCCATCCATAAGGACTCGAGTGAGGTGAAATCCGTCAATGATTGGGTCTAGGACCAGTGCGACGAATTCGGCATGACGGATACTAGTGGGGTGGTCCCTGCTATCGAAGGTGATCGGACAGGAGGACCATGGGTTGAACTTTGGGGCGACTGGCTCCAACGCATATACGTCCCTGAGCAGACGCTTCCGCTCCCTCTTGGGGATGTGGGTTGCGCATATCATGTTCACCGTCCGCACTTGTGGGGGGAACCTCTTCTGTCCTCCGGTGTTCGGCTGCCAGGAATCCTCCTCGTCATTGCTATGTGATCCCTTATCTTTGTTTTCGGCATTTAACTTGCCGGCCTGCTTGAACACCCAACAATCCCTGTTGGTGTGGTTGGCTGGCTTGTCGGGGGTGCCGTGTATTTGACACGAGCGATCGAGTATACGGTCCAAACTAGATGGGCTCGGAGTGCTTCTTTTGAATGGCTTTTTCTGCTGACCGGGTTTAGAGCCTTTGAATCTGGCATTGACTGTCGTATCCTCGATATTGTCGTTGTTAATGTGGCGCTTATGTTTGTTGCGACGTGACCCGCCGTTGCCATCCTTGGTATCCAAAGTACCATGGTTCTTTGATATGTTATTGCTGCGAGCCGAGCAGCTGTCCTCTCCCGCACAGAAGCGGGTCATGAGTGTCATGAGGGCTGCCATAGATTTCATCTTTTCCTGGCCAAGGTGCCGGGCGAGCTATTCGTCGCAGATGTTGTGCTTGAAAGCTGCTAGGGCCTCTACATCCGGACAGTCGACGATTTGATTTTTCTTTGTTAGGATTTGTGTCCAGAATTGCCTGGCCGATTACTCTGGCTACTGAATTATGTGGCTCAAGTCATCGGCATCTGGTGGTCGCACATAAGTGCCCTGAAAGTTGTTGAGGAATGCGGCTTCCAGATCTTCCCAACAACCAATGGACTCTGCTGGCAAGCTGTTGAGCCAATGCCGAGCTGGTCCTTTGAGTTTGAGTGGGAGGTATTTGATGGTGTGTAGGTCATCACCGCGGGCCATGTGGATGTGCAGGAGGAAATCCTCGATCCATACCGCAGGATCTGTTGTGCCGTCGTATGATTCTATATTTACGGGTTTGAAACCCTCTGGGATTTGATGATCCATTACTTCGTCTATGAATCATAAGGGGTGCGTGGCGCCTCTGTAGTGGGCTATATCGTGACGCAGCTCAAATGAGTCTTGCCCTCTATGTTCGGCCCGGCCGAACTTACTTTTACTGTGTCCGGCGTGATGATTATCATCTCGCATAGTGGCGCACCCTCGTGATCCATAGATCGACCTTGCGTGTTTTGCTTTGTCCTCCAATATGTCTCGCAGGTCTGGCATATTTCCACATGCCTTTTTATTTGAATGGCATCGGGGTGCGGGCTGAGCTTTTGGCTGGAATGCCTCCCTGTCGCGGCCACGAGGTGGCCGGTCAGCCGCGTCATACGTCGGAGATGTAGGGTTCGGTGCTTCCTCCTCCAGTCAGGGTAGGAACATGCACTTTGGGTAACTCTTGGAGAGGCGTTCGAGTTTATATTCCTCGGCCGCTAGGACTTCAGTCCATCTGCCAGCTAGCAAATCTTGATCAGCTTGAAGCTGCTGCTGCTTTTTCTTAAGGCTATTTGTCGTGGCTATAAGTCGATGCTTGAAGCGCTCTTGTTCGACAGGATCCTCTGGCACGACGAATTCGTCATCGTCGAGGCTTGCCTCGTCTTCGCAGGGAGGCATGTAATTATCATCCTCTGCCTCTCCATCTGCCACTCTCTCACGAGGGCTGGCTTCTCCATCCTCCTGCTCTAAATCTTGTTGGAGGGGATTGTTGTTGCCTTCGGCACTGTCTGGAGTGCTATTATTTCCGGTGCCAGTATCACCGCTTTTGCCTTGGCGGGACTTAGAGCGGCACCGCTGATGCCGGCGCTTGGGTTGCTTCTTGGAGGGGTCATCCTCCGCTGTCCCGTTGCCATTGCCTTCTTTGGGTGTGTCCACCATGTATATGTCATATGATGAGGTGGCTGTCCAGTGCCCTGTGGGCGGTGGTTCTTGTTCGCCTCCCGCATCGTCGTCCATACCGTCGATGTCTTCGGAGTCAAAGTCGAGCATGTTGGTTAAGTCATCGACAGTGGCTACTAAGTGGGTGGTAGGTGGGCTGTGAATTTCTTTGTCATCCGCATCCCAATCTTGTCGGACGAAGTTCGGCCAGGACTCTCCTCACAAGGAGAGGGACCTTAATGAGTTTAGTATGTCGCCAAAGGGCGAGTGCTGAAAAATATCCGCGGAGGTAAACTCCATGATCATTGCCCAATCGGATTCGACAGGAACGGGCCCAGGCGGTTCGGAGTCCGTGGCCGAAGAAGGATCCGGCAATTTGGCAACACGACTCTCGTGAAGGGTAAGGTCGATGTTTGGCTTGATCGCCGCAGAGGATATGGCCTCCGTGGCGGGGTCTATCCACCCGTCCATGGATGGTGCAACTGGCTCCGAATTGAGGGTCGGAGCAGCTGCTGGTGCGATTTCTTGAACACTGTCCGATGGTAGAGCTAAATCGTACTCATCATGACTGCGTGGCGCACAAGGTAGGGGCTCGATCCGTCGAAGATCAAGTCTCCGTGGATATAGGCCGTGTAGTTTAAGCTTCCAAACCTGACCTGGTGGCCAGGGGCATAACTTTCGATCTGCTCTAGATGGCCAAGCGAGTTGGCCCATAGTGCGAAGCCGCCGAACACAAATATATGTCCGGGGAGAAAAGTCTCACACTGGACTGCATCGCTATCGATGATCGTAGGAGCCATCAAACCTAACGGCGATGACACAGAGGAACTCTCAATGAAAGCACCAATGTTGGTGTCAAAACCGGCGGATATCGGGTAGGGGGTCCCGAACTGTGCGTCTAAGGCGGATGGTAATAGGAGGCAGGGGACACGATGTTTTACCCAAGTTTGGGCCCTGTTGATGGAGGTAAAACCCTACGTCCTGATTGATTTATTCTTGATGATATGAGTATTACAAGAGTTGATCTACCACGAGATTGGAGAGGCTAAACCCTAGAAGCTAGCCTATGGTATGATTGTATGTTGTCCTACGGACTAAAACCCTCCGGTTTATATAGACACCGGAGGGGGCTAGGGTTACACAAGGTTGGTTACAAAGAAGGAGATATCCATATCCGTACTGCCTAGCTTGCCTTCCACGCCAAGTGGAGTCCTATCCGGACACGGGACGAAGTCTTCAATCTTGTATCTTCATAGTCCAATAGTCCGACCAAAGGATATAGTCCAGCTGTCCGGAGACCCCCTAATCGAGGACTCCCTCAGGGGTCATAGGCCCTCGAGGATGATGCCCCCGGATCACCGCTCGTCATGTGCTCCTCGACACTTGAGTCGTCGGCCCCTGTCGGAGCTCTCCCCCATGCACAATCACCTAGGGCAAGCTTGGCACCGGCGGTAAGGAGGGGGACCATGATGACGGGGTTCTCGCGGGACCCCATGAAGCCGATTGAGCGCAGCCCCCACTCATCAAAGGAAGGCATGCTCGCGGCAAATGTGACTTTGTTCTCGCAGTAGTACAACAGGCAGCTGTCCCTGGGCATCTCATCCGGCAGAGGGACACCTGATAGGACCGTGAGCACCGTTTGCCGTGCCGCAAGAGGAAGCCCCTCCTCCTGAAACCTCATGTTGTCCTGACTGCGGAGCAAGTCCCACATCGAGCGGGAGTGGCGCTTAAGTGGAGCGACTCGACGCCTGACGAACTCGCTCACCACCATGGGCGCAGTCACGCCAAGGTCCTTCAACCACCTCAACTTGGCCTAGATGGGGGCAAGGCGGGGGCTCGTGAGCTTCTGATGGCCCCATCCAGAGTTTGGAACAGCGGGCCCCGCCGGAGCTTGGAGTAGAGGGTTGAGCACGCCGGCGTCAACAAACACCCATCGTGTATGGAACTCACTCTTGGATGAAGGAAGCTTGAAGTCGATCCCCGCGCCTGCCGTCGCAGCCAAGGCCTAGAAACTCACGCACCTCGAGCTCTGTCGGGGACAAGTGAAATGCAACGAGAAGAAGTGGCGGAGGAGTGCCACGGAAGGAGCGATGCCCACCTTGGCTTCGCACACGAAGGCGAAGATGGCAAGAAGGGTCACATATTGAGGGTCGAGATGGAGCATGTGGATCTGATAGTGCTCGAGCACCGCATTGAAGAAGACAGAGAAGGGAGGAATCAGGCCAGCCCAGAGGGCCTCGATGAAGATCGGAATCTCAGTGACTGCCCGAGCCATGCGAGAGCGAGACGCGGGACAAGCCACTGTCTCTCCCCACCCGTTGAAACTGGAGGCAAGCATGGGGCGCACCTTGTCCATGGCTTCGTCGTTGAGCACCCGGGGCCGGCCGAGCGCCGGCTTGAAAGATGGAGGCGCAGTTGGCAAGGATAGAGGTTTCTTCCCCTTCTCGGCTTGTTTCGCTGTCATGGCGGCGAAGCAGGCGGAGCGCATGTCAGATTGGGAGGACGGAGCAGGGCCTCGAGGAAGCAGGGAGATTGGAAGAGCCAGGCGCGGCGAAGGAAGAATAACTGTGTAAGAGGCGGGGGCCGCATATCTAGGTGGATTCAAAGGCAGTGTGGGGAAGCGGAGATGCCCATGCCCAATCAATCGCCACGCGTCAACCGAGGCCGCAGGCTTTTGCGGGCCCGCGGTGCTTCCTACTTGGCCCTTGGCTTCGCCGTGAAGCCAAGCCCGAGTGCACCTTGGGGCCAGGAGCTACTGTCGGTGTTCTAGAACGGGGGTCCCCAGACTTGCTTGCCTGCGGCCCGCGGCATGGCTAAGCCAGCAGGTCGTACGGCCCATCTTCATCAACAAGGCATCCAAGACCCTCGCGAGGAGGATGACACAAGACCTCCTCTGGAGTGGCCTAGTTGGGCAGGCTCATGAAGGGCGGAGATAACAAGGCAAGGCAAACCTCACGAGGCTCTCGTGACGTGAGCCATGACGATCGACACCAGGCAGGCACCAGCTCGCGCAGTGTCCTTGTTTCCTCTTTGGTGCTAAGGAGGCCTGCGCAGGCGAGGAGTACCGAGGCATCAGGCAAAGGTTTCCATATCGGTGCAACAAGACCAGGACCAGAAGGACGGCAAGACGGAGGTCACCATGGATCCCAAGGCAGGCGAAGACCACTTTTGACAGGATGGCTTGTACTAGCTGCCCCCCTTAAAATTAGCCCGCTGTTGTTGACTCCCTTGCCGCTCAATATTTGGGAAGAGGACCAGGGCCTCTATAAATAGGACTAGCCACCACCATAGCTAGGGGATCGACCTCATCCCGGAGGGAGAGCCCGAAGATCATCCCCATACACACAAGTGAGCCAAGCACAAGAACACCTCAACCTCAGGAGGCTGTTCTTCCCATTGTATTGTTCATCATCAGCCCAAGAGGCAATCCACCACCACACTGGAGTAGGGTATTACACCACAATGGTGGCCCGGACCAGTATAAATCTTGTGTCTTTTTGTGTTGCAAGTTCGTCGAGTTCGTCTGCGAGATCTTAGCGAGCTAGGGCATAGATCGGTGGGAGGAAAAGACTTCATGCGCACCCCAGTGTTCGAACCTTAAGGGTCTGCCGGAACCCCCACATCCGACAAAAACATAATAAAAGCAAAACAAACTGAGGCTGTGGTCTCTCGCCTGGGCCGACCTATCCGACGCCTTCCTTCTGGCGAGTGCTCCACCATGGCCCAGGCCCAGCAACGGGCGCAAAGTTTAAATAGGATAAGTGTCATGATTTGTCAGGAATGTGCTGTTGGCCTGGTGGTTGGCGTTCTTTCGGGAGGAGCTGAGGTTGCCGGTTCGACCGCCGTCCCTCCTCATTTTTTGTTCATTATTATTTCACATCCCACTTGTCTCCTGTGCCCACATGATAGCCCTACGTGTCAGCTTGGCGGGTCGTGCGTGTCACTTGCAGGAGGTTGATTCATGGATTCCATATGTCAGTGTTGGTTCACACCTAATACACCTAAGATAAAATTAACACATGGACATGATGCATAGACGTGGATCTGCCCATGGACACGCCACATCGGCGAAATTGGTAAGGTGTTCGATCAGTCGTTTTGAAGCATTGTGAATTAGGTGTCATGACCATTTAAATTGCTCGCAATCGGCTTGGCAGGTACCACATGTCAGGTCTGAGGCAATGTTGAGGTGGCTTGACACATGGACACGCCACATCGACAAAACTGGTGACGTGTCTAACTAGTCATTTTGAAGCATTGTGAATCAGTAGTGATGACCATTTAAATTGTTCAAGATAGACTAAAATGAGAGGTGTAGATAAGTGTTGTCTATGTTATGACCATTTTAGATAAGAAAATTATGACCTTCTTGACGAAAATGGTCATGATGATTTAGAGTTTGGACCCCCTAAATGGCTTACGACCATCTGACACACAATGGTCATAGATTTATGACAAATTCACCCACGGTCACTACGAGAAGGTCACAATTAAGCATATTTCTTGTAGTGAAAAATCTGCCCGGGGAGGTAAGCTTCCCCGGAGATGGCATCGTTGTATATGATCGAACGAGCCATCGAGCCTTCTGTTGACGGCAAAGTGGAACTCTCAACGAAATCACCAATGTCAGTATCAAAACTGGCTGATCTCGGGTAGGGGGTCCCGAACTGTGTGTATGAGGATCGAAGGTAACAGGAGGCAGGGGACACGATGTTTACCCAGGTTCAGGCCCTCTTAATGGAGGTAATAGCCTACTTCCTTCTTGATTGACTTTGATGAGTATAGTGGTTACAAGAGTTGATCTACCTCAAGATCATAATGGATAAACCCTAGATGTCTAGCCTATATGATTTGTGATTGCCTATATGGACTAAACTCTCTGGTTTATATAGACACTGGAGGGGCCCAGGGTTGTGCAGAGTCGGTTTACAGAGAAAGGAAACTTCATATCCGAACGCCAAGCTTGCCATCCACGCAAAGGACAGTCCCATCCGGACATGTGGGAAGGCCTTCTATCTTGTATCTTCACGACCCATTAGTCCGGCCCATATCACATTGCCCGGGTGCCTGGGGACCCCCTAATCCAGGACTCCCTCACCCGGCCTGGGAGCAGAAACTTGGCCCCACCCGCCGGACATGATGGAGTCAGCCCTTCTGCCTCCCACATGGAGGAGGTGGTGAGACAATGTAGGGCGAGCCCCTCCCTAAGGGGCATGCCTCCTCTGCCGCTCAAGTCGAAGAGGTCGTCATGGAATCCTCCGCGGTAGAGACTGTACAGAAGGCTGCCGAGCCCACCCCGGCAGAGGATGAAGCTCGCGACCCGGCAATAACTGCTGCTGAGGAAACGGAGGCCCTTTCCCAGCAGACTTCCCCATGTATCTGGTTGAACCCTTCTTTTCTTTTATGTTCTGGCTACTTTCACTGGTTTCTTCATTCACTTGAGATTTTTGTTTCTTCACTCGGGCCCTCCTGCTTGCACCCCCAAACTGAAGAGCGAGATTTGCTAGAGGTGGTGGCTGATAGAGGGAGGTCTTCCGCGGACGAAGCCGCGAGGCTCGCAGCTGCTGAGGGTCAGGATCTGGCTGCTGGGGATGTTCTAGGCTCTTTGGCTATTATGGAGCATTCTTTAGTGGATGCCCCGGTAGGGGGAGTGGCTGTTGAGATGAAGATCCCACTCCAGACGATGGGCCCGCTTCTTGCTGCCGAGACCATTGCTGAGATTCCGCTACTCTCTCGAGTACGCTGGCAATGGTGTTGTCCTTGACTGATATCGGAGCCCCCAGCCTATCCATGGCGAACGCAAAGCTTGACGAGGAGCTTCAGTGTCTTCTGGCATTGCTATATCCGAGAGGCGTGGAGGCCGATGACTCTGCTGCTATCAATATGGATTTATCCTTCATGGAATCCATGGTGGCAGGCATGAAGGAAATGCAGGCCCGGCACCGCCAAAAGTGGCAGGAGCTCAATGAATGGTGCGAATCCACCGGCAAGGTCGACCAGAGCCTGAAGGACAAGTGCCTGGAGCTGCGTGAATGGCACGGCAAGCAGTTCAAGGCACTTATGCGGCAGAAAGAGACCCTTCAGATGATGAGGGAAGAAGTCATGCCTCAGGAGGGGTCGCCTGGTGGATCGCAAAGCAGCTCTGGACGCCAGGGAGCGAGAGATCTCCCTTCAGGAGGAGAACCTTGAAGCTACCCTCCACGCCAAAGATGAAAGTTTGGAGGCGTAGTGCAGCAACACACCAAGGAATTGGAGGACAAGCATGAGGTTGCTCTAGACACCCTTGCCACCGACCATGCTGCCCAGCTAAAGAAGCTTGTTGAAGATTTGGACGCCGCGTCTTCCGCCAAGGCTGAGCTCGACCGACAGGTGGCCAAACTGAACGAAGACCTTGCCGAGAGTGCCAAGAAGGTGCAGGCACTTAAAGAAGAAGCACGGCAGATAGAGCTTCACTTAGCTGATGTGTAGTCGCAACTCTCCTCCAAGACCCAAAGCCTTGAGACCGCCAACGACAACAACTCTGACATGAAGGAAAGGATCGGCTCGCTGGAGTAGTTAGCGGAATCCCTTGAATCCCGGTAGCAGTTGCTGTCCAAGGACATGGAAATCGACAAGCGTCTTTGGCAAGATGCAGAGGATAGGCTGAAGAATCGGATCAACATGAACAACCTCTTGATCAAGAGCCTGATTGACATTGCAGAACGTCTTGGCGACCAAGCTGCGGCGATTGGCATGGACGGCCCTATCTACTCAGCCAGCGAGCAAGAGGTCCCGAGTGTCAAGCTGGGGCTCTTCTTTAATGAGTTGGTCGACAAACTGAAGGTGCATGAAGAGGGGAGGACAGATTTTTTCGCGAACGAGTCATGGAGGCTCGCTCACAACGCCCTCTTCATGGTCTTGAGAAACATCGCGTGTCGCCATCCAGAGCTTGATCTTGATGACGCCTTCAAGAAGCCGCCAGCAGGTGCTGATGTCGCTGCCACTGAGGAGAAGGTTGCTCCCTGCGCTGACAGGGTTCTTCGCACTTAAGCTATTCCACCTGTTCACAGGATCAAGTATCCGGCCTCTGTCGCCTCCACGGGGCCCTGTATTAAACATGACATATATTTTGTGTTTAGTCGTTTTATCTCTAGTGTTTGTGCGAGACTGATACTTCTAGTTGGATCTTTAAATGCATGTTTACCCCTTTAATTCTATATGCTTGTGTTCGTACGATCAATTCCTATGCATGCTTTGGATGACTGCCGATATCATAATGCCACGATGATCATAAGGGTCCGCCCCTTATCAGTCATCTTGGCGTGGATGCGTCTCAGCAGGTTTTCCCTAGGTAGCTCTCAATACAGCCTCTCGACCTGCGAGCATGGCTCCAGACAGGACGATGGTGCGATCAAAGAAACTAGCCAAGGTTCCATCACACGAAGGATTTTCTCGATATGAACACTCACTAGAATTAAGGGATAAACGACTGCATAAATCTGAAACACATCAACAAGAAGTGATAACGCGAACTTAGCTTTTATTTTAAGCCTCTTTTTCTTCTGACGAGTCGTGCGCGTTCGATGCGTCCGTGGTGCCTGGAGGAGTAGAAGGCAATTAGGTGGTTTCTTTGTTCCCGGCAAGGATCGACATGTATTTCTTGTAGCTGGCGGGCATCAGGGCACGGTGTCAGGATTCTCTGGTCCTCTTCCCTTTTTGCTCCCTTCGCCTCGAGTCAGTGCAGTGCCTGCCATCGCATGGGTCGTGCAAATGCGGGCAGCCTTGCCGAAGCATGCTTGTCGGGGCATCAATCGATGGACTCATACTAGAGCTTTGCTCATGATTACCCACGGCGGGGAAAATTGTGGACCAAGCGTCGCGTGGTAATCATCGACATCGACGACGCCGAGGCTCAAGCAGCTCGACTGCTGACGAGGGGGAGGGACAGGAAGGAGGGAGCTCGTGCCTGCATGTCTTGTGCCCCTTCCTCTGCACGGTGCCCGAATGGCGAGAACGGCATACGAGCCACCGGGATAAACCTACCGCCATCAGCGGCGGTCTTGGCCGTAACCGTCGCTACGGTGAAGCTCAAAGAGCGATAGAACGGCGCGGGGAAGGCCCCCGCTTTGCTTCCGCATCTCCGCGGGCGCCACAGTTGATGGTGCCATCGAAGATGAAGATGGTGAAGAAGATGACGCGCTACACACGCTTTTTGGTTCGCGCAAGCGAGCCCCCTACCTGGCGCACCAAAGATGTCGCAGGATATCCGCGACCACCTATGGGGCCAGGAGGCCCCTTGCTGGTTCGGCAGGGGACGTCGCGTTGCGCAAAGAGCAGACCAGCGCACAACAGCACGACAGAGAGCACACAAGCAATTTACCAAGGTTCAGACCACCATGAGGCGTAAAACCCTACTCCTGCTTTGCTGGATTGATGGTGGAATGGAGGGGGTGAAGCATAGTACACTTGCCCGGTAGGGGTTGCCTTGGGGCGGCAGTGACTACGCACATATGGGAATGTGGGTTCGTCAACTTCCCAATGCTTCCTACGGGTGCCATGGGCCTCCTTTTATAGATCAAGGGGTCACCACAATGGCAAAGTAGTCATTATCCACTGATATGATAGCAAACAGTGCTACCATACCTAACTCTGTGGGCTGACAGGGTGCATTAAATGCACCGCTTAGTGTCACATCACTGGTAGCCTGGAAAGGCTTGCCGGGCTATCTTGCCAGCTCCGCGCTTGTTCTCTTAACACGTCGCAGGACGGGTGTCATCTGTGGGTTTCTTCTGTAAGAAATGGCTGCCATGTGGCGAATGGCTGCCACTTAATCATCTTGCGGCTTGACACCACATTGATTGACGACGTGTGTCATGCTTGAGTGGTCGGTGGGGTGGTTCTGCCGCTACGAGGTGGTGGCCTCGCCCCTTGCCGGGCTCGCCTGCCCGGCAAGGGAGGCCCTTTTCTTGCCGATATCTTGCTCCTCTGGCTTGACCTTGGTCCGTCTGAACTACATGTTGGTTCAAATCTCTTGGTTTCTCGAACTCTGTCCTAGCCTCGGCTTGTCCGTGCACGAGTCGGGGGAAAATGCATACCCCCGTATATTTTCCCTAACACCGATTTTCCGCACTGGAGCATGTGCATGTAGTTCAAATTTTAATTATGCACATAAAATGCCTAGAAAACCCAGTAAATATATAAAAATTTCCAAGTGAACCCTGAAAAGTCTCAAAAATTGACACAACACTGCTATCGTTCTATGTTGACACTAGAAAAATTTTGAGAGCAAGAAGAAGCAACGGATATTGTTTCGTCCCCAAAGGTGTCACGTTCCCTATGAAACCATCACGCTTGTTGTGAGAAGCTCTGGTTTGCGAGAACCTTATACCGAAACCAGCCCCAAATGGGACAAAAAGTTTACTATAGCATGTTGATGCCGCTCCATGATAGCATGCCAAGTTTCATGAACTTCAGACGAGTTTTCGATTTACTATAATTTAAAAACCAGGTATCTCAATGTTTGCAGCCGAGCCACGGTGGCAAGGTATTTGACATTCATTCCTATTTCTTGCATGGGACCTAAGCATGCAGCCAAGGCCATATATTTGATTTTTTTCAAACAATTTACATGCACTGGAGCATGTGCCTATAGTTCAAATTTGAATTATGCACATAAATGCGTAGAAATCTCAGTTAATATATAAAAATGTCCGAACAAACCCCAAAAAATTCCTAAAATTAACACAACACTCATGTTCTTCTATATTGACACTAGAAAAAAATTGAAATCAACAAGTGGCAATGGATATAGTTTCGTCCAGAAAGGTGAAATGTTCCCTACCGTAACCATGAGGCTTGTTGTGAGAAGCTCTGGTTTGGGAGAAGCTTATACCCCAACATGCCACAAATTGCACAATAGTTTTACCATGCCATGTTGATACCGTTCCACGCTAGCATGTCTAGTTTCATAATTTTCAGACGCATTTTGGATTTACTAGAATCTTAAAACCATGTATCTCAATGTTAGCGGCCGAGCGACGGTGGCAAGGTGTTTGACATTCATTCTCATTTCTTGCATGGGACTTAAGCATGCAACCAAGGACACACATTTCAATTTTGAACCCATTTATGTGCACTGGAGCATGTGCATGTAGTTCAGATTGGAATTCTGCACATAAATGCATAGAAAACTCAGTTAATGTATAAAAATGTCCAAGCGAACCCCGAAAAGTCCAAAAAATTGGCACAACACTCCTGTCGTTCTGTGTTGACACTAGAATTTTTTTGAAAGCAACAAGAGGCAATGAATATTGTTTCGTCCCCAAAGGTGGCATGTTCCCTACCGAAACTATCAGGCTTGTTGTGAGAAGCTCTGGTTTGCTAGAACCTTATACCCAAACCTGCCCCAAATGGGACAAAAAATTTACCACAACATGTTGATGCTGCTCCATGATAGCATGTCAAGTTTCATGAACTTCAGACGAGTTTTGGATTCACTAGAATTTAAAAACCATGTATCTCAATGTTTGCGGCCGAGCGACGGTGGTAAGGTGTTTGACATTCATTCCCATTTCTTGCATGGGACCTAAGCATGCGTCCAAAGACACATATTTGATTTTTCAAACAATTTACATGCACTGGAACATATGCCTGTAGTTGAAATTTGAATTATGCACGCAAATGCATAGAAACTTAGTTAATGTATACAAATGTCAAAACCAACCTCAACAAATTCCTAAAATTAACATAACACTCATGTTGTTCTATTTTGACACTAGGAAAAAAATTGAAATCAAGAAGAGGCAACGGATGTCGTTTCGCCCAGAAAGGTGAAAATTCCCTACCTTAACCATGAGGCTTGTTGTGAGAAGCTCTGGTTTGTCAAAAGCTTATACCCCAACCTGCCCCAAATGTGAAAATATTTGTACCATGACATGTTAATGCCGTTCCACACTGGCATGTCAAGTTTCATAAATTTCAGACGCGTTCTCGGTTTACTAGAATCTTAAAACCATGTATTTTAATGTTAGCCGTCGAGCGATGGTGGCAAGGTGTTTGAAATTCATTCTCATTTCTTGCATGGGACTTAAGAATGCAACCAAGGACCCACATTTTAATTTTGGACCCATTTATATGCACTGGAGCATGTGCATGTAGTTCAAATTTGAATTATCCACATAAATGCATAGAAAACTCAGTTAATGTATAAGAGTGTCCAAGAGAACCCCAAAAATTTCCAAAAATTGACACAACACTCTTGTTGTTCTATGTTGACATGAGAAAAAATTTGAAAGTAAGAAGAGGCAACATATATCGTTTCGTCCCCCAAGGTGGCACGTTCCCTACCGAAACCATCAGGCTTGTTGTGAGAGAAGCTCTGGTTTGCGAGAAGCTTACACCCAAACCTGTCCCAAATGGGATAATATTTTTACCACGACATGTCGATTCCTATCCATGATATCATGTCAAGTTTCATGATTTCAGACGAGTTTTCGATTTACTAGAATTTTAGAACCATGTATCCCAATGTTAGCGGCCGAGCGATAGTGTATAGGTGTTTGACATTCATTCTCATTTCTTGCATGTGACCTAAGCTTGCAACCAAGGACACACATTTGATTTTGCAACCCTTTTTTATGGACTGGAACATGTGCATGTAGTTCAATTTTGAATTATGCACGTAAATGCCTAGAAAACTGAGTTAACATATGGAAATGTCCAAATGATGCCCGAAAAATTCCAAAACTTAACACGACACTCCTGTTGTTCTATGTTGACACCAGGAAAAAATTGAAAGCAAGAAGAGGCGACAAATATCATTTTTTCCACAAAGGTGACTTGTTTCCCTAACAGAACCATGAGGCTTCTTGTGAGAAGCTCTGGTTTGTGAGAAGATTATACCATAACCTTCTGTAGCGACCCGACCTCAGATGGTCAAGTCTCTGTGCTTCAGTGTCATCCCTGGATCGGTAATGCTGACACACACAGTACTCGAAGGAATTATAATAGAGTAACAATCACACACTTATTACATCGAATGTCTCAAGAGAGAACTTATTACAATAATATGGCTTAAGGCCATCTAATACGATAATAGCGGAAGGCTTGGAAGATAAAGTGAGTCCATCAACTCCAACGGCATAGCTGAGCTGCACGGCAATGACCTAACGAACCTTACTCCTCGTCTGAAAAGTCTGCAACATAATACGTTGCAGCCCGAAAACGGGTCAGCACATGGAATATGGTGGCAATGTAACACAGTAGAGCAAGAATAGAATAATGCTATCATTACATGCATATTTGGCTGGTGGAAAGCTCTATGGTTACATTTTTGTGAAAAGCCAATTTTTTCCTACAACAAAGGAATATATTTTATTTAACTATCATGGTAGTTGAAACATCATTGAGAAGGTTCCTACAACTCAATCCCAATTAAAGTGATTAACAACCCAACAATATTAATTAAGAGTGATGAGATACATGTGATAATCCAAGTACTAGATACTCAAGAATTGTCTATAACTGGGGACACGGCTAACCATGATTAGATTGTACACTCTGCAGAGGTTTGCGCACTTTTCCCCACAAGACTCGATCGCCTCCGTTTGATTTCTCGCACTACATGGTGTTTGAGAAACGGATGACCGAGACACAGTCTTTCAGAAACATTAACTCTCTACTCAGGACAGACCATACCAAACCTACATCCCACTACCTGCTGATCAGCCTCTTCAAGAGCTTCACATAACTTACTCAACTATGCTAGAGCCCATAATAGCTTGTGGCTGCACACGAAAGTTTCTAGCACGAATCATCTCAGTTCCCTTTGAGCCTGGGTGGCGGTCCATAGGAAGATCACATGGGTACTCCGGGATTTCCAAAAAATACAGGCAAACTGGGTACTCCAGGTGCCTCAATCCACCCAGATGTGTATTCAAGTTGCCACCTTAAGTTGAACCATTAATTAACAAGCTCACGTCTGTCATGTATTTCACTCAAACCCAAACCACGTCTACGAGCATAGCATAGCATAGTATATATAAGCAACGCGTAGAGTAACTCCCAAGGGTTTGAATGTAACAGGGCAATAGGTTCTACCTCATCGACTACTTCCCAACCCACAAGTTAATAACATCCTAATCATGCAATGTTTGAGTATTGAGACTAATGCATAAAAACTGGGTGATAAAAGGGATATGATCAAAGTGTTACTTGCCTTGCTGACGATCTGCGAAACCTAGGGACTCGTAGTAGCACGCTTCGCACTCCGGGTGTTCTATCACAAGCAAACAATAGCATACAAAAGTAACAAGCAACGATGCACAAGCAAAACTGAAACAAAAGAGGTTGACCAGAAGTTTCAACTTAAGAACTCCGGTTCACAAAAATAATCAAATCAAATGGAGCAACGAAACTCAAACGGCGAAAGAAAGAAGCTTTGTTTACTAATCTGAAACTAGGTCAAATTTTACAGTAGACAAAACTTGTTTGAGTTGGTTAAGAGGAAAGTGGGTTTCGAGACGAAACTCCAGGCGCTTGAATCGCCTGATTCTGACAAACGAGCGAAAAGAAAAACAGAAACTAAGATCGGATCAGAAATCGCGATCAGAGAAAATCGTGGAATAAATCTGATAAAAGAAAACTGACGAACTGACTAACGAACGAGCATTCGTTGGCTGTTTCTAACGGGCGAAGAACCGTTCGTTAAAATGATCGTTCGGACGAACGTCTGCCAAATAGAAGAACCGAGAAAAACCGGCGAATCCTAAAAAAATGGATCTAGGGTTCTAAAAAAACCGGTCGGTCTTTATAAAAATACCGGCGGCGGGGCGCGGCGGCTACCTCCGGCGAGAGGTCCGGCGGGGCGGCGGCTTAGGGGGCGGCGGCGCTCAGCGGCGGTACGGACTGTGGCGGCGGCATGCGGCAGGCGGCGGCGGCTTGGCTGCGGCGGTGGCGGCTTGGCGCGGCGCGGGCGGCGGTGGTGTGGTGTGGTGTTGGGGGCGAGGGTGGCGGCGTATATAAGGGCGGGGCAGGGCGGCTTGGAGGAGGGGGCAAGACGCGGCGGCGGAGAGGAGTCTGGCTCGGACTCCTAGTCCGAGTCGGCGGCGGCGGTGCTCGCGGGGAAGGCGGTGGCGGCGGCCTGGCGAGGCTGGGCCTTAGGCCCAGTCGGCGCGGGAACCTCTTTTTTTTAAATAATAATTTCGCCGACCGAAATAAATCCTAAAAAATAAATAAAAATCCAAAAATGCCAAAATAAATTTTCACCGTCTATATAAAATATTTAGAATGAGATGAACATTTTCTTGGCCCTAAAATGCAATTTTGGAAAAAGTGCAATTTTTCTAATGCAAACAAAATTGCAATAAAATCCAAATAAAACAATTATTTGGTTTTAATATTTTTCCTCCAATATTTCATTTATCTTGGAGAAGTCATATTATCTCCTCTCATATATTTTAGTGTGAAATATTTTTGGAGAGAAAATAATTAAAACCAAAAATCCTCATTTTCAAGATTTGATAGAGATCAAATTTGAAAACTGGGAAATCCCCAACTCTCTCCGAGGGTCCTTGAGTTGCTTAGGATTTCGAGGATCGCGAGACGAAATGCGAATAAAATATGATATGCAAGGATGACTATGTATAACATTCCAAATTGAAAATTTGGGATGTTACAAACCTACCCCCCTTAAGATGAATCTCGCCCTCGAGATTCGGGTTGGCTAGAAAATAGGTGTGGGTGGTCTTTGCGAAGATCATCCTCCCGTTCCCAGGTGGTTTCATCCTCGGTATGGTGGCTCCACTGAACTTTACAAAACTTGATAACCTTACTGCGGGTGACTCTGCTGGCAAACTCAAGAATCTTAACTGGTTTCTCCTCATAAGTCAAATCACTGTCCAACTGAATCGCCTCCAGGGGTACTGTATCTCTTAGCGGTACATCTGCCATCTCAGCATGACACTTCTTCAGCTGTGAAACGTGAAACACGTCATGAACTCCTGAAAATCCCTCGGGTAACTCCAACTTGTAGGCAACTTCTCCCATCCGTTCCAAAATACGATACGGTCCTACAAATCTCGGGGCTAACTTTCCCTTAACTCCAAAATGTTTCACTCCTCGCAAGGGTGATACTCGCAGATATGCTCGGTCTCCAATTTCATAGGTTACCTCCTTGTGTTTTGAGTCTGCATAACTCTTCTGCCTGGACTAAGAAATCTTCAGTCTGTCACAAATCAATTTAACCCGTCTCCTCAGACTCCTTGATTAAGTCTGGTCCAAACAACTGTCGGTCTCCTACCTCATCCCACATCAACGGTGTTCTGCACCTTCGTCCATACAGGGCTTCAAATGGGGCCATCTTCAAACTGGCTTGATAGCTATTGTTGTATGAAAACTCTAGGTATGGCAAATTGTCATCCCAACTAGATCCATAATCTAGCGCACAGGCTCTCAACATGTCCTCCAAAATTTGGTTGACTCTCTCTATTTGTCCATCCGTCTGCGGGTGAAATGCTATACTAAACTCCAATCTCATTCCCAAAGTCTGGTGCAACTGGTGCCAAAACTTTGAGGTAAACTGTGTTCCTCAATCTGGTACGATGGTCCTCGGAACTCCATGCAGACATACTATCCTGGACATATATATCTTGGACAACTTTGCACTTGTATAGGTGGTTTTCACTGGGATGAAGTGAGCTACTTTGGTCAAGCGATCAACTACTACCCATATGGAATCATATCCTGCTTTGGTCCTAGGCAATCCGGTGATAAAGTCCATGCCCAGTTTATCCCACTTCCATTCGGGTATCAGCATAGGCTGTAACAGTCCTGCTGGCTTCTAATGTTCTGCCTTCACATGTTGACATACATCACATACAGCGACATACTCGGCAATATCCTTCTTCATACCGGTCCACCAGAAACGTTCCTTCAAATCCAGATACATTTTGGTGTTTCCGGGGTGTATCGAGTAGGGTGAGTCATGGGCCTCGTGAAGTATTAACTTCCTGATCTCCTAGTTATTGGGCACATAAACTCGGTAATCAAACCATAGGGTATCATGCTCATCTTCATGAAATCCTTTGGCCTTTCCTTTGCCCATCTTCTCCTTTATCTCTGCAATCTCTTTGTCATCCTTCTGAGCTTTTGTCCAGCAATGTCGACTGGACCTCCATTGTTGCAATAAATCCTCTAGGAACAATCTCCAATCGAAGTTCCATGATGTCCTCTGCTAATTCCTTCGGCAGTCCCTTGCTTTCAAGGATATTAGCATAACTCTTCCGGCTCAAAGCATCTGCTACGACATTGGCCTTTCCTGGATGATAGTGTAGCTTCATGTCATAATCCTTTATAAGCTCCAACCATCTCCTCTGTCTAAGGTTCAGTTCCTTCTGGGTGAAAATGTACTTCAAACTCTTATGGTCCGTGTACACATCACAACGGTTTCCAATAAGGTAATGTCTCTAGGTCTTCAATGCATGTACTATGACTGCTAGCTCCGAATCATGCGTGGCATAGTTTAACTCATGAGGTTTCAGTTGTCGTGAGGCATACGAAACAACTCTCCCGTCCTGCATAAGCACACATCAAAGTCCTAAGTGTGAGGCATCGCAGTACACTTGGAACTCCTTATGTATATCTGGCAGTGTTAGCATTGGCGCTGTAGTCAAGCGTTTCTTCAATTCTTGGAAACTTGCCTCGCAATCTTTTGTCCATTTAAACTTACTATCTTTCTTCAACAATTCAGTCATTGGCTTTGCAATCTTGGAAAAATTCTGGATGAATCTCCGGTAGTATCCTGCGAGTCCAAGAAAACTACGGATCTCGCTAACTGAAGTGGGTGCCAACCATTCAGTGACTGACTGAATTTTGCTGGGGTCTACTGCTATACCTTCTCCCGATATAACATGTCCAAGGAACCCGACTTCCTTCAACCAAAATTCGCATTTGCTGAACTTAGCATACAACTGGTGTTCCCTGAGTTTCTCAAGAACTAAGCGCAAATGCTCCTTGTGCTCCTCCTCGTTCTTCGAGTATACCATAATATCATCAATAAAAACCACAACAAACTTGTCCAAATACTCCATGAACACCTTGTTCATCATTCTCATGAAATAGGCAGGGGCGTTAGTCAGTCCAAATGACATGACCGTGTACTCGTATAATCCATATCGTGTTGTGAATGTTGTCTTCGGTATGTCCTTCTCTCATATCTTCAACTGATGATACCCCGATCGCAAATCAATCTTCGAAAATACTTTAGCTCCTTGCAACTGATCAAACAGATCATTGATCATCGGCAGTGGGTACTTGTTCTTAATCGTCACTTCATTCAATGCTCGATAATCAACAAACATCCTCAGGGATTTATCCTTCTTCTCAACCGAAAGTACTAGGGCTCGCCAAGGTGATGAACTTCTTCGGATGTATCCTTTCTCCAATAACTCCTTGATCTGTTTCTTAATTTCTTCCAGATCATTTGCGGGCATCCGATAGGGTCTCTTGGATATTGGTCCGGTGCCTGGCAACAGTTCTATCAAAAACTCAATGTCTCTATTCGGTGGCATGCCTGGTAACTCCTGTGGAAAAACATCTGGGTAATCCTTCACTACAGGCACTTCCTCCTGAACATCTTCCGTAAGGGCATTCACCTGACTCCTCCTAGGCACATGCCTAGATACATACTTAATCTTTTTTCCTTCCGGAGTGGTGAGATAAATTGACTTACTAGCACAGTCAATGCTTCCTCCAAACTTTGACATCCAGTCCATACCCAATATCACATCCAATCCTTGTGACTCCAGGATAATTAGGTCGGACGGAAAAACATGTGTACCAATGGTTAAGGGTATCTGGTCACACCATCGGCTAGCCATAAACTCTGCTCCGGGTGAACTCACTAAAAGAGGGGTCCTAAGGGTCTGGGTTGGTAGCTGAAACTTATGCACGAATCCCCTTGATATGTATGAATGCGATGCACCAGTATCGAAAAGAACAAGAGCGGTAAATGACTTAACGATAAACTTACCTATTACCGCGTCCGGCTGCTCTTCAACCTCCTCCACGTTAAAGTGGTTCACTTGTCCTTTGTTGAATGGATTTGGCTTCTTCCCAGTGCTCCCATTCCCATTTCCATTCTTTCCTTCAGGGCACTCTGTGGTGTAGTGTCCAGTCTTCCCGTACTTGAAACAAGTAACATGACTTAAGTCCCTTTTGGCGGGTGTGGCTTGGTTGGGGCAGTTATGATTATCGTTGGTTCCGTTCCCATTCCCTTTCTTAGATCCATTGTGGTTATGCGATCCTCCTCCAGTGTGGTTGTGACCTCCATGGTTATGAACAAGTCCTCCCGAGTTCGGGGTTAGGCGAGGCTTTTGCTGAGCTCCAGAGTTATACTTCCCTTGTCCATACTTTCTCTTGCGGCTCTCAATCTGCTGCTGCTTCCCTTCAATCATAAGAGCCTTATCTACCAACTCCCAGTAGTTGTTGAAGGTTTCTACCATCAACTGCATACTCATCTCATCATTTAGCCCTTCCATAAACTTCTCCTGTTTCGCTGCATCTGTGGCCACATCATCAGGGGCGTAGCGAGATAACTTGCTAAACTCATCCACGTACTGAGCCACAGTACGGTTCCCCCGGCGTAAGTTGTGGAACTCCCGCTTCTTCATTTGCATAGCTCCAGTGGAGACATGGGCTGTGCGGAAAGCTTGCTGAAACTGGTCCCAAGTGACATTGGCTATAGGGAAAGTGGCTGTGTAATTCTCCCACCATGAGGCTGCTGGTCCATCCAATTGATGTGCGGCAAAGAGCACTCTCTCAGCATCTGTGCAACCTGCGGTGGTCAACTCCCTTCCAATACGGCGTAGCCAATCGTCCGCAACAATGGGCTCGGTGCTACTGGAAAACACCGACGGCTGTAACCTTAGAAAACGAGCTAGGTTGTCCACGGGCAACGGGTTGTTGTTGTTGTTGCCCTGATTCTGAACTAGCAATTGCATCAAGGTATTCTGTTGTTGGATTAACTAGGTGAGCTCCAGTGGGAAAGCAAAACCGGTGTCACGTCTCGGAGGCATCTGAGGGTTTAGATGAAAGATATTAGAATAGAGAAGGGGGTCTAATGAGAAAACACTACCCATATGCACATGAGACAAACACAATCATTTCACTCAATCAATCAAGCAAGGGCATACAAACGATCTAGAACTATCACACAAGTGCTCAACTACTACTAAATACATGGGGGAATACTAGTGATATATGGTAGTCATCTAGAAATTTTGATCGGTGGAAGACTCCATGATGTCTGCTCCAGCTTCATCTTCAAAGTCATCATTACTAGGATCAGAATTGGTGTCGTCGATGATGATGTAGTCCTCGAGGCGTATCTCCTTGGCTTCTTCTTCTTCTATTGGTGCTGGTCCTCCCATGAATACTCCGATCTTCTTGACTAAGTCATCATTCTTCTCTAGTAGTGTCTTGATTTCCTCCTCATATCCATCGCGTGTAAACTTGAGTTCTTCCTCCAGCTCAATGATCCTAGTCTTTGCCTTCTTCAAGTCCATCATGTCCGTGCACATCTGGTTTTCCTGACATCGGATGTACTGGTTTAACTCCTGGATGAAAGCTGCAATGGATCTATCCTTCCTGGTGCTGATTACTTCCCATTGCTCATCTCGGCGCCCACATATTTGGTAAATAGTGTCCTTAAGTTCCCTGTTGTAAACTTCTCCAATGCGTCCAATGGTAATGTGGGCTGCCCTGCTCTTGCCTAGACTCCAGGTGGGTGCTTCGAAAGAAAACTCTATGGGTTTAGAAGTTGGCGAGAACGTCCTTCCTGGAACTTGTACTTGTATCCTCCAGCGCTCCTCTTCAGGTAAAGTGGCGTTGTACGTCCCGGTGAAACTTGGTATTCCAATGTTCAGGTACCTAGTGACTTCCTTCAAGTGACGTCCAAAAGGTGTGTGTTCATCCGGTTCTGCAAACTTGTTCTTCACCTCCGTCATCCTAAAGAGTAGAAAATGGAGAGGAGTCAGAAATGAGAAGAGAGGTGTGACCTTGGGTTTATCTTAGTGGTCGTGTCCTACACTCAGCGTGTGCTCCGATACCATCTTGTAGCGACCCGACCTCAGATGGTCAAGTCTCTGTGCTTCAGTGTCATCCCTGGATCGGTAATGCTGACACACACAGTACTCGAAGGAATTATAACAGAGTAGCAATCACACACTTATTACATCGAATGTATCAAGAGAGAACTTATTACCATAATATGGCTTAACGCCATCTAATACGATAACAGCGGAAGGCTTGGAAGATGAAGTGAGTCCATCAACTCCAACGGCATAGCTGAGCTGCACGGCAACGACCTAACGAACCTTACTCCTCGTCTAAAAAGTATGCAACATAATACGTTGCAGCCCGAAAACGGGTCAGCACATGGAATATGCTGGCAATGTAACACAGTAGAGCAAGAACAGAATAATGCTATCACTACATGCATATTTGGCTAGTGGAAAGCTCTATGGTTACAGTTTTGCGAAAAGCCAATTTTTTCCTGCAACAAAGGAATAGATTTTATTTAACATCATTGAGAAGGTTCCTCCAACTCAATCCCAATTAAAGTGATTAACAACCCAACAATATTAATTAAGAGTGATGAGATACATGTGATAATCCAAGTACTAGATACTCAAGAATTGTCCATAACCGGGGACATGGCTAACCATGATTAGATTGTACACTCTGCAGAGGTTTGCGCACTTTTTCCCACAAGACTCGATCGCCTCCGTTTGATTTCTCGCACTACATGGTGTTTGAGAAACGGATGACCGAGACACAGTCTTTCAGAAACATTAACTCTCTACTCCGGACAGACCATACCAAACCTACATCCCACTACCTGCTGATCTGCCTCTTCAAGAGCTTCACGTAACTTACTCAACTATGCTAGAGCCTATAATAGCTTGTGGCTGCACACGGCAGTTTCTAGCATGAATCATCTCAGTACCCTTTGAGCCTGGGTGGCGGTCCATAGGAAGATCACACGGGTACTCCGGGATTTCCAAAAAATACAGGCAACACTGGGTACTCCAGGTGCCTCAATCCACCCAGATGTGTATTCAAGTTGCCACCTTAAGTTGAACCATTAATTAAAAAGCTCACATCTGTCATGTATTTCACTCAAACCCAAACCACGTCTACGAGCATAGCATAGCATAGTATATATAAGCAACGCGTAGAGTAACTCCCAAGGGTTTGAATGTAATAGGCAATAGGTTCTACCTCATCGACTACTTCCCAACCCACAAGTTAATAACATCCTAATCATGCAATGTTTGAGGATTAAGACTAATGCATAAAAACTGGGTGATAAAAGGGATATGATCAAAGTGTGACTTGCCTTGCTGACGATCTGCGAAACCTAGGGACTCGTAGTAGCACGCTTCGCACTCTGGGTGTTCTATCGCAAGCAAACAATAGCATACATAAGTAACAAGCAAGCAACGATGCACAAGCAAAACTCAAATAAAATAGGTTGACCAGAAAGTTCAAACTAAGAACTCCGGTACGCAAAAAGAATCAAATTAAATGGAGCAACGAAACTCAAACGGCGAAAGAAAGAAGCTTCGTTTACTAATCTGAAACTAGGTCAAATTTTACAGTAGCAAAAACTTGTTTGAGTTGGTTAAACGGAAAGAGGGTTTTGATAGAGATCAAATTTGAAAACCGGGAAATCGCCAACTCTCTCCGAGGGTCCTTGAGTTGCTTAGGATTTCGAGGATCGCAAGACGAAATGCGAATAAAATTTGATATGCATGGATGACTATGTATAACATTCCAAATTGAGAATTTGGGATGTTACACCTTCCCCAAGTGGGACAATATTTTTTACCCCAACATGTTGATGCCATTCCATGATAGCATCAGTTCATGAATTTCAGACAGGTTTTGGATTTACCCGAATTACAAAAGCAAGTACCTCAACGTTTGCCAGAGAGCCACAGTGCCATGGTGTTCGAAATTCATCCCCATTTCTTGCATGGGACATAAGCATAAACCCATGGACACATATATGATTTTACAACCCATGTTGGTGCACCAGAGCATGTGCATGTAGTTTAATTTTGAATTGTGCACCTGAAAATAGCTAGAAAACTAATTTAATGTATATAATGTCTAAAAGAACCCTGAATAATTCGAATTTTCTTACGACACACATAGTTTCAAGTTCACTGCAGATAAAAGTTCTAGCAATTCAAACACCCTGCATTGCCGCTGTGACCCCATATGTAATTCAAATCAGGATGAAAAATCCAGTAGATCGCACACAATTTATTATCACCAACCGTGTGAGATGTAGTACAAAATATCTTGGAGCACTGCCGGAGTATAACATGCCTATGGCTTATGCGAGAAGGTGCGTCGGCTACAGTCCACAGCCGACGTGTCAAGCACACTAGCTCGCTCCCCAAATATCATTTTACTAGTCAATCGTCGCCGATGAAAGACGGGGATGTGGACCCGCGACGTGAGGGGAACTTCGGCGGCCCACTCCAACGAGAGTGCGGCCGTAACCACCATGCGTGTGCTAACAAGGTGCATGAGCGCGACCACAATCTGCGACCGGGCGGCCAAGGCAACCCAAACAGTCGCTGTTGCTTCTTAGGTGGCGGTAACAACATCTGCCTTGGGGGTGGCAACTAGCGAGAGTGGCACAACAGCTATCGGTTTCACAGAGGCGGCCTTAGCCCTGATGGAGGCCGCCCACAACCATGTCGGCGCCACCCACGCCCAGCTCATGGCGGTCACCACACAAATCGAACGAAGCTTCTCCGACAATGGTCGACAACCCACATTCGAACAGTTGGCAATCGCCGAGAGTGTTCGAGTAGCCATCAGTTCCTCTGCCACATACCTTGCCACGACGAGCCCGTTCAAGCCTGAATCGCCGCCTCCCATGCCTAGCTCGTGGTGGCCTTTTCAAAAGATATGGCGGACATGGATGGCGAGATGCTTGTCGACTATGGTGCGATGCATGCCATAGAGCCCCTTCCCCAGGAGACCATCGGGCGTCAGCTGGACATGGAGGAGGTGGCGGAGATCGACGAGCACAAGCCGTAGTAGCACTCTTTGTTTTGTTTAATTAAGAGCGCTGGTGTTTAATTTGTTAGAGCAATGTTTAGGTTAGCTAGTTCTGTTTAATTGCTGAACTTGCTCAATTAAGAAGTGTGGGTGTGTTGTTGTCTCCTTTGTGAACCCAAATTATGCAATGATGTGGATGACCACTATAACCAGAGATATTCGAACCAAAAGTTTTGATGTTCAAACTCATCACACATGGGTTAAGCTATATGAATCATTTGTGATGTTCACATATTGTACACAGTTCTGAATAACGGACCGTGTCTGATGACACTTTGTGCGCCATTTTTTTTGCTGAATCGATTCAAATTTTTTGGCTTCCATGGAAATATCTACCTCCCTGCCCCCCTTACCAAAAGCCACATTTCCCCTATTTTCGCCTTCCTTTCCAAGTTAAAACCTTCACTCCTTGCTTGCAGCATAGCCTCCTCGCCGGGACCCTCCTTCACGCTGCTCGGCCTCGTCTATCCAGGCAGGTAATCCACACCCAACACCCATCCTCCTCCTCCTTCCACATCCCACATGCCCCGACCGCCGGCACAACACCTTCCACCCAAATCACCGATCCCTCCACCAAATAAGTGTCGCCCTAAGCCATGGTGCACGTAGTATAGGCAGGAGCTCAAGGAGCATTTCGCAGCGGAGAAGCAAATCGCGGACGCACGCGCGGATGAGGTCGCGGCTGCCATTTGTGCTGACCCCCAGATCTTGGAGGAGCACATTTCCATTTGCTAGCTATGCTAGTTAAGCATGCTCGGTTTACCCGTTGCGTGTGCTGCTCCTACCTTTCCTTAACAAATTCTAGTGAATTGTGCTATCTAATTTTAACATGCAATATGTTCCTCTAGTGTATATGTTCTATGTGTCGTGCAATGTGGCGCTCACTTATTAACTGTTTGGTTAATTAGTTGTCATCTTCAGTTAACCGTTTGGTTCAATTCTGCAAATGTGATGTCCAGTTCTTCAGGCTGCAATTTTGTATTGTCATCCATGTGAGAAATAAATCGTATTTATCTTTACAAAATACATGAGAAACGAATAGAATTGCTATATTTCCAAGTTGTCAAGCATGCTTGGTTTGGTTAACTGTCTGATCTTCTGGTATGTTATACATTGTGCAATGTGGTGCACAGTTAATGTTTGGTTCATTTGTTGTGGTGTTTAGTTAACTATTTATTTCAATTCTGCAATGCAATGTTTAATTGTTGTGGGTGCATTCTGTTATTGTATACCATGTGAGTAATTAATCAAATTTGGTTGTACTAAATACATGAGAAACAAATACAATTTCTATATTTCTAAGTTGTTAAGCATGGTTGGTTTGGTTAATTGTATGATCTTCTATTTGGAGCATGTTATATTATGCAATGTGGTGCTCAGTTAACGTTTGGTTCATTTGTTGTTTAGTTAGCTGTTTGGTTCAATTCTGCGATGAGATGTTCAATTGTTTTGGTTGCATTCTGTTATTGTATACCATGTGAGAAATAAATTGAATTTGGATGTACTAAATACACGAGAAACAAATACAACTGCTATATTTCCAAGTTGTTAAGCATGCTTGGTTTGGTTAACTGTCTGATCTTCTATTAGGAGTATGTTATATTGTGCAATGTGGTGCTCAATTAATGTTTGGTTCATTTTTTGTGGTGTTTAGTTAACTGCCTAGTTCAATTCTGCAATGCGATGTCCAATTGTCGTGGGTAGAATTTTGTAATTTTGTGCATGTGAGGAATAAATCGAATTTGGCTGCACTTAATACATGAGAAACATATACAACTGCTATATTTCCTAGTTCTTAATCTCGCTTGGTTTGGATAAATGGGTTTTCTATGTGGATTGAATTACTCTTATGAATCTGCAATGTGCTTATTTTTCATCACCATATTTTACTGATAGCATGCAAACCCTCACTCAACCTGATGACTAACTACCATATATGTGTTGTAGGGAAACAATGGGAAGCACTAAGGTTTACAATCGAGATTAGCACATGCATGGTCCTACGTCTAATAGCATATTATTGTGCAATTGCAGGAACCATTATAATATTTAGGTTTTTAACAATTTGGTCCTGCACATGAAGGCCCTACTATAAGAGGTTTTGACCCACTGTTCGACCCTTTTTGCATATGGGGAAATGAGTTGTCCATGAATATCAGTCAAGTCAAGAAACTCAGAAAGATTGTTAGAATAAATAAATTGGCAACAAAAAACAACAAGATCTTTGTCTGCATAATGAGGAAGACATCAATTCACTACCAGATGGTACTAACTATTATACCTTGCCTTTTTTTATCCAACAAGATCTTTGTATGCACAATGAAGAAGACATCAGTTCACTATGATACGTCTCCAACGTATCTTCTTTTCCTAAAGCTTTTCCTCTTGTTTTGGACTCTAATTTGCATAATTTGAAAGAAACTAACCCCGGACTGACGTTGTTTTCAGCAGAACTACCATGGTGTTGTTTTTGTGTAGAAATAAAATTTCTCAAAATGGAACGAAACATTGCGAGGATTTTTTACATAATAAAAGAGAATTTCTGGAGCCATGACCTACCGAAGGGGGGCACCTGGGTGGGTATAACCCACCAGGGCACGCCCCCCTCACCAGGTGCGCACAGGTGGGTTGTCCCCACCTAGTGGCCTCACAGACCCTAATTCCAACTCCATAAATACCTATTTTTCTAGAAAAAATCAGGGAGAAAGAATTATCGCGATCCACGAGAAGGAGTCGCCGTCACCTCCTGTTCTTCTTCCGGAGGCCAGATCTGGAGTACGCTTGGGGCTCCGGAGAGGGGGATCTTCATTCTTCGTCATAACCAACCCTTCTCCATCGCCAATTTCATGATGCTCCCCATCGGGAGTGAGTAATTCTTTCGTAGGCTCGTTGGTCGGTGAGGAGTTGGATGAGATTCATCATGTAGTCGAATTAGTTTTGTTAGGGCTTGATCCCTAGTATCCACTATGTTCTTAGATTGATGTTGTTATGACTTTGCCATGCTTAATGCTTTTCACTTTGGGCCCGGGTGCCATGATTTCAGATCTGAACTATTTATGTTATCACCATTATATCCATGTTCTAGATCCGATCTTGCATGTTGTAGTCACCTACTACGTGTTATGATCCTGCAACCCTAGAGTGACAATGGCCGGGACCACTCCCGGTGATGACCGTAGTTTGAGGAGTTCATGTATTCACCCTGTGTTAATGCTTTGTTCCGCTCTGTATTAAAAGGAGGCCTCAATATCCCTTTTCCAATATGGACCCCGCTGCCACGGGAGGGTAGGACAAAAGATGTCATGCAAGTTCTTTCCATAAGCACATATGACTATTTACGGAATACATGCCTACATTATATTGATGAACTGGAGGTAGTACCGTATCGCCCTAGGTTATAACTGTCTCATGATGAATATCATCCAACAAGTCACCGATCCAATGCCTACCAATTTATCATATATTGTTCTTGCTAAGTTACTACTGCTATCGTTACTGTTGCACTTGTTACAAAACTACTGCTATCACTATTACTGTTACCATTGCTACTGCTACTATTATCAAAACTATCATACTACTTTGCTACTGATTACTTGTTGTAGATAATTAATCTCCAGGTGTGGTTGAATTGACAACTCAGTTGCTTATACCTTCAAATATTCTTTGGCTCCCCTTGTGTCGAATCTATAAATTTTTGTTGAATACTCTACCCTCGAAAACTGTTATGACCCCCTATACGTGTGGGTTATGAAGACCTTTTTCTCGCGCCGTTGCCAGGGAGCATAGCTATATTTGTTGAGTCACATGGGATTATTATCATATTATCACTATGAAAAATATGAAGTATGCTAAGACTAAAATTTTTCCCTCAAAGACGAGGGAACGTAAGGAACTGTCATCCAGTTCTGCTTTAGATTCACCTTCTGTTATAAGTAAACTTGCAACACCACCACATGCTATTAATTCTGGTATGTCTCAAGTTATTGATGATGCTACCTCTGCTATGGATAATGCTTATAGCTTGCTTAATGATGATGTGCCACTTAGTGACTTTCTTGATAAACAAATTGCTAGAGTTATACAACATGATGTTGTTGAATCTGATGATGAGCTTGAAACTGAAACTCCTGAACACCTGCTAGAACTAGCCCTCCTAGATATGAATTGCCTAAGGTACCTGAAGGTTATGTTATGAGTGAAGAAACAACTAGAGATATTCTTGCTTGTAGAGATAGAGATGATCTAGAGAAATTATTATGCAAGTATAAAGAAAAATCTCTGAATGCTAGAATGAAATGTGATCCTAAATTTGCCACTTCACCTATCTTTATTGTTGATAAGGATTATGAATTCTCTGTTGACCCAACGTTCATTACTTTGGTTGAATCTGATCCTTTCCATGGTTATGAAACTGAAACTGTTGTGGCACATCTTACTAAGTTGAATGACATAGCCACCCTTTTTTACTCATGGTGAGAAAACTCGCTATTACTATATTCTAAATTATTTCCTTTCCCATAAAAGGATGATGCTAAATCTTGGTACAATACTCTTGCTCCTGGTTGTGTGCGTAGTCCCCAGGATATGATTTATTACTTCTCTTGAAAATATTTCCCTGCTCATAAGAAACAAGCTGCCTTGCAGGAAATATTTAACTTTGTTCAAATTAAAGAAGAGAGTCTCCCACAAGCTTGGGGGAGGCTTTGCCAATTACTTAATGCTATGCCTGATCATCCTCTTAAGAAAATGAAATACTTGAGATCTTCTATAATGGACTAACCGATGCTTCTAGGGACTTCCTACATAGTTGTGCTAGTTGTGTTTTCAGGGAACAAACTGTTGGACAAGCTGAAGAATTATTGAATAACATATTGAAAAATTATGATGATTGGACTCTTCCTGAACCACCGCCTAAACCAACTCCGAAGAAGAGGGGTATATTATATCTCAGTCCTGAAGATATGCAAGAGGCAAAGAAATCTATGAAGGAAAAAGGTATTAAAGTCGAGGATGTTAAAAATTTACCTCCTATTGAAGAAATACATGGTATTAATACACCACCACTGCCTAAGGTGGTAGAGGTAAATTCTCTTATGAAGTTCAATGATAATGACAATCCTCACAATATGCATCCTAGTCAATGCCTTTATGAGTTTGAAAATTATATTAAAAAATAAGATCACTTCAATGCAAATGTTATGAAACAATTCAAATACAATTCTGATATGATTGACCGCTTGAGTGACTTGTTATTTAGAATATCAAATGATGTTAGAGGTGTTGGAAAGCATGCTTCTATGGTTCAAACTCAGTTAGAACAAGTTGCTAAATCCCAAAGAGAATTGCTTGATGAAATGAATAATAATAATATGCATGACTTTGCTGTTAGAGTTGCAACTAGAGGAGGTAAAATGACTCAGGAACCACTTTATCCTGAGAGACACCCAAAAAGAATTGAACAAGATTCACAAAGAGCTAACACTAGTGCACCTAGTTCTTCTAAGAAGAAAAAGAAAAATGAAAGGACTATGCATGCTCCCAGTGAACCTAAAATAGAGAAAACTCCTGATAATGACAATGAAACTTCTATCTATGTTGCTGAAACTCAATCTGGTAATGAACATCCACCCAGTGATAATGAAAAAGATAATGCTGATGTTCATGAGGACTCGCAACCAAATAATAAGGAAATAGACAATGATGTTGAGATCGAACCACCTGTTGATCTTGATAACCCACAACCTAGGAATAAAAGGTATGATAAAAGAGACTACATTGCTAGAAAACATGGTAAAGAAAGAGAACCGTGGGTTCAAAAGCCTATGCCTTTTACACCTAAGTCAACTAAAAAGAAAGATGATGAAGAATTTGAATGCTTTGCTAAAATGCCGAGGCCAGTCTTTTTGCGTGCTTGCTTGATAGATACTTTGAAAATGCCTCCTTATCCAAAGTATATGAAAGACATCATCACAAATAAGAGAAAAATGCCGGAAGCTGAAATCTCCACTATGCTTGCTAATTATACTTTTAAAGATGGAGTACCTAAAAAACTTGGAGATCCGGCAATACCAACTATACCTTGCTCTATCAAAAAGAATTATGTGAAAACTGCTTTGTGTGATTTAGGAGCTGGCGTTAGTGTTATACCTTTCTCTTTATATAAAAGACTTGATTTCAATAAACTCACACCTACTGAAATATCTTTGCAAATGGTTGATAAATCAACTGCCATATTTATCAGTATCTGTGAGGATGTGCCTGTTATTGTTGCTAATGTTACTATTTTGACTGACTTTCTTATACTTGAGATGCCCGAGGATGACAACATGTCAATTATCCTTGGTAGACCCTTCTTGAATACTGTAGGGGCTGTTATTGATTGTAATAAAAGCAAGGTCACATTTCATATCAATGGTAATGAGCATACGGTGCACTTTCCGAAGAAACAATTCAAAGTGAATGGTATTAATGTTATTGAAAAATCTCCGACAATCACTATTGGAAGTTTTGAAATACCTCTACCTACTGCCAAAAAGAAATATGAAATGCTTATTGTTGGGGAGATTCATATCCCCATTGAGGTAACTTAGTGATTTATGTAAGTTCTTCGGTTTCATGCTAATCGAAAGTGGTTGTTAATAAGACTTGAGCAACCTTATTAATGGATCATTTTTGAGCGGTATGAAGTTGATGAATTTAGTAAGCACTAACTTATGAACCTACTTTTTATTCTTTGTTTTTATTAGTTAAATAAAATAAAATGCCATGTTTTGTCCGTTTTCTGAATTTCCCGTGCAATAAAAAAATGACCAAACAATAAAAGTTCTCAGAATGCCCAAAAAATTTAATATGATTTTTTTCTGAATATTTAAGAATTTTTGGTGCAAATAACATCAGAGGGAGGTGCACCAGCTGGGCACAACCCACTTGGGCGCGCCAGGACCCCCAGGCACGCCCTGGTGGGTTGTGGTCCCCACGTGGGCCCCCCTCACTTATACCTTCATACCACATCATCACCTACCTCCAGAAAAAAAATCTCCATTGCTCTCTCTCCTGTGTTCTTGCTCGCAAACCCGTTGGTTTCGATCTCTTTGCTCGAAGCTCCATTTCCATAACTGTTTCGGGGAATTGTTGCTTGGTATGTGACTCCACTGTTTGTCCAATTAGTTTTTGTTTTAGTGGTTTCTATTTTGAATAATGAGCTACTCTTGGTGCTACTGTAGATGAGCTTGCATGTTGAATTCTTAGTGTTCTAAGTAGTTTGAATGCTTTCTATGGCCTCTATGTATCCATATGAGTAGTTGGTATCATTTTTGTGAGGTTTTGTTGAGAAAATTTTGTGGGCTAATAAATTTCAGAATTTTGTTCATAGGAAAACCATGAATATCTTTAGGAAGTTTGGCTCTAAGAATAACTCCAAGGGTGTCATTGGGGAGTCATCTGATAGTGATCTCCATCCTCGAAGGTTGGCGGAAGTATGACCATGTGAAGGCCGCACACCCCATTCCTGGAAGAGGCTGGAATCCTTCAGGAGTTCATGCAATATGCTGCTAATGCCGGCCTCACCGACTTCATCGCAGATGAGTGAACAACATCGAATCCTCACAAACATCTTTCTTCAAAGTTTTACTTTCCTGCCTAGGAATAATCCTCCTGAAGGGAGCTTTGATTTATATGCCGAAAACCATCAGATACCACTTACTGAATTTTGTAACATATGCATGATCCCTTCTGATGGGAGCTTAGCTGAGCCTAGGCCGACAGAGTTTGAGGCCTTTTTATCGCACTTCGACAGTGGGAGATGAGAGAGGGGTGTCAGCAATCACTGACGTTGGCTTGCATTTTCCTGCGGTTCATTACTTTGCTCTTTTCATTGCAAAATGCTTGCTTGCTAGGGAGAAGGTGGGTGCGCTTAGCTCATAAGACCTTGTTGTTTTGCGTTGTGCATTAGAGGGCGACAACAATTATAGCTTGGGAGCTATTGTGGCTCGTCGCCTCCACTTTAATAAATCCAAGGGTAAAGTCCATGGTGGGATTTATGCTACTCGTTTGGCGGCTCACTTCGAGGTTCAGATACGCCCTCATGATTATCCTCTGACCAAGGTTTACCTAGACCGTGCTTCCATGGATCACCACCATTTTACTGATGATAGATCTCTTGTCATTCCTATTCCATATAACCTGGTTTTTAGCATTGAAACTCGTGATATTATTCTGTTGCCTGCACATGCTTTGTTTGATTCTGTTGCCAGAGGCAGATATAGGATCATGCGTGTGGACATCATCGCCTACCGGAACGCTCAGGCTGCTGCAGAGGCAGAAGAGGAGCCTCAGTAGTGGAATCAGTAGATGTCTGCTCCTCAGTACCCCTACTACCATCCAGACTTCTGATTGATTACCAAGTTAGGACAAAAGCCTCATCTTGGGGGAGTACGTGTTTCTCACTGACATTACATTTATGTCCACTTATTCATCTTGTCGGTGTTCACACTTCTTCATTGTATGATCCATGTTTAAATTTTGTTTTTCTTGCTTTCTTCTTGTGTATTTGAAAAACTTTGGAAAAACCAAAAAAATTAGTTGTAGCTAGTTTACTTTCCATGCATGCTTAGTAGTAAAATTAAAAAGAAAATCCAGAAAGATTTCGTTGTTCTTCTTTTGCTTGTTGAGAGCTTTTCCATGTAAATAGTTTTTCTCGTTTTTTCTTTTCCCTTTTATTTGCTTGTTCAAGAAAAACAAAAACTCCAAAAATATTTCAGTGTGTTTCTATGAATTTCCTTTTATTCGAGTTGTACCAAGGAGAATACCACGATGAAAATGTTGAGTGTAGATTCCAGCTTAGTCCATGGCACTCTTGCACTATTATTATTTTCACATCATTCGTTCGTGCAAGTGAAAGGCAATAATGATGATATTCGATGAACTGGTCGTGGCATAGAGAAACTGGTATGAGCTCGACTTGTTTTGTTTTTGTAAATATGTTTAACCTAGTATCCATGATTCAGCCCATTATGATTAAACATGTTTGCAATGACAATTAGAGATTATAGTTTCTCAGGCCATGCATAGGGAGTGGATAACGATTTATCTTGGATATCAACATTGCGTTAAAATGATTGTGATGTAGTATGATGAGATATGATTATGATGTAGTATGATGATATGGTATCCTCCTCTGAATGTTGGAGTGGCTTGACTTGGCACATGTTCATGCATGTAGTTGAATCAAAACCAACATAGCCTCTATGATATTTATGTTCATGGTGTTCATATCCTACTCATGCTAGTGTCCAATGTTACTTATGCATAATGCATGCTCATGATCGTTGTTGATCTCTAGCTGACCGCTTCTCAATCTAATTGCTAGCCTTCGCCTGTACTAAGTGGGAATTCTGCTTGTACATCAAGAACCTTGAACCCAAAGTTATTCCAAATGAGTCCACCGTACCTACCTATATGTGGTATTACCCTGCCTTCCTAAGTAAATTTGCATGTGCCACCTCTAAAAATTCTAAAAAAATATTCGTTTTGTGTGCCTGGATCGTTCATGGAATGACAAGAGGTAGTCGGTATCTTCCATGCTAAGCGGGTTATTCTCAGGTCGAGTGTTTACTCACTCGCCATCGCATGAGAAAAGGGCGGTAATAGGGATGCCCAGTCCCAAACTGAAAAATACAAAAGAGTTAATCGCTCAAATAATAAAAGAAAACTGCCAACGGAGTCAAAACCTTTATTTTTTATCACTTGTAAACCGCTACTAGCTTGTTTAGCATGGGAGATATTGATACCTCATAGCCGTGAAGTAAATGAGAAGGGTGCATGCCTCTGAATATCATTTATCTTTATTTTAAAACATGAGCTCTAGCACCTCAGCAAATCACTGCTTCCCTCTGCGAAGGGACTATCTATTTACTTTTATGTTGTGTCATCACCTTCTAAAACAAGCGCTAGAACCTGAGAGCACAACTGTCATGACTTATGCATTGTGTGTAGCTAATGTTGGGTGCATCATGACTGGATCATTTCTACCATGAATTACAATGTTTAGTCGCTGCTTGGACTCTGGAGGTGCTCTGCATTTATGTTTTGCGGTCTGAGAAAGGGCTAGCGAGATACCACTATTGTCATATTATATCATGGTTGTTTTGATAACGTGTTGCCATTTGAGATGTCTCATTATTGCTCGCTAGCTGATTATGTCATTGACATGAGTTAATATAATCTTTAAGAGTTATTGTCGGCATGGTTAGTTATAATATTGGCTAAAAACCTGGGTGTTGTTTAAGCTTATTTATGCAACAAGAGCAAAAAAGTTCGTAAAAGTTTTTCATTTTTGCTTTCAGTTTATCAACTGAATTGCTTCAGGACAAGCAAAGGTTTAAGCTTGGGGGAGTTGATACGTCTCCAATGTATCTACTTTTCCTAACGCTTTTCCTTTTGTTTTGGACTCTAATTTGCATGATTTCAATGAAACAAACCCCGGACTGACGATGTTTTCAGTAGTACTACCATGGTGTTGTTTTTGTGCAGAATAAAAGTGCTCGGAATGGAATGAAACTTTGCGAGGAATTTTCATATAATAAAAGAGAATTTCTGGAGCCAAGACCTACCCAAGGGGGGGCACCTTGGTGGGCACAACACACAAGGGTGCGCCCCCCTCACCAGGCATACCCAGGTGGGTTGTCCCCACTTGGTGGCCCCGCAGACCCTGATTCCAACTCCATAAATACCTATTTTCTAGAAAAAACCAGGGAGAAAGAATCATCGCGATCCACGAGACGGAGCCGCCATCACCTCCTGTTCTTCATCGGCAGGCCAGATCTGGAGTCCGTTTGGGGCTCTGGACAGGGGGATCTTCATTCTTCGTCATCACCAACCCTTCTCCATCGCCAATTCCATGATGCTCCCCACCGGGTGAGTAATTCCTTCGTAGGCTCGCTGGTCGGTGAGGAGTTGGATGATATTCATCATGTAATTGAGTTTGTTTTGTTGGAGCTTGATCCCTAGTATCCACTATGTTCTTAGATTGATGTTGCTATGGCTTTGCCATGCTCAATGATTGTCACTTTTGGCCTGGGTGCCATGATTTCAGATATTAACCGTTCATGTTATCACCATTATATCCATGTTCTAGATCCAATCTTGCAATTTATAGTCACCTACTACGTGTTATGATCCGGCAACCTCGGAGTGACAACAGCCGGGACCACTCCCGGTGACTACCGTAGTTTGAGGAGTTCATGTATTCACCCTGTGTTAATGCTTTGTTCCAGTTCTCTATTAAAAGGAGGCCTTAATATACCTTAGTTTCCAATATGGACCCCGCTGCCACGGGAGGGTAAGATAAAAGATGTCATGCAAGTTCTTTCCATAAGCACGTATGATTTTTTACGGAATACATGCCTACATTATATTGATGAACTGGAGCTAGTGTCATATCGCCCTAGGTTATATAACTGTCTCATGATGAATATCATCCAACGAATCACCGATCGAATACCAACAAATTTATCCTATATTGTTCTTGCTAAGTTACTACTGCTATCGTTACTGTTGCACTTGTTACAAAACTACTGATATCACTGTTACTGTTACCATTACTACTGCTACTACTATCAAAACTATCATATTACTTTGCTACTAATTACTTGTTGCAGATAATTAATCTCTAGGTCTGGTTGAATTGACAACTCAGCTGCTAATACCTTCAAATATTCTTTGGCTCCCCTTGTGTCAATTCTATAAATTTGGGTTGAATACTCTACCCTCGAAAACTGTTGCGATCCCCTATACTTGTGGGTTATCACACTACAAGATGGTACTTACTATTATACCTTGCCTTTTTTATTCCGTTGCCCCATTTCCAATATAGAGAAGATATTTGTGCACATCCTTGTTTTCAGGCCTTTCCAAAGAAATTCACTGATGACTACCTCTCAAAGCCCTCTATGGTTAGGAGGCGAGGAAGGTTTTCATAGAACACCCACAGTTCAATATTGAAGTGTTCCCGAAGAGGACGAAGGATGGACGGTCAATCATCCACAAGCACTGGCCTAAAGTTGCAAAGACCTTCAACATCAATGAAGGCTTAATATTCGCCTTCTGCTTCAGTAGTTTTCCAGATGAGATGCATCTGTCCATGTACCGTCTATGATGCTAATTTCGAAAAGTTATAGATGTTCCATGTTAAACTTGGTGTTGGTGCAGTTGTGTAATGGGGTAGCTGAGTGCTGAAGCTATATGATGTTGTACTCTGATGTATTTCAAGTATGAAATCCTGCTTCCTTAATATGGAAATGAAATATATTCTATGCTTAATATGAAAGGTCAATTAGATTAATAAATCAGTTATCAATAATAGTGAAATTAGCCTGCTAATTGGGTTTTTATATTGCAAACAGTTATTGAGAAAACACCATGGATGATGACCTCAGGCAACGCACATAGTTTCTAGGAATAAACCGTGTTGGATCAATGAACAATCACACACGACATGCTCTTGAAAACTGTTTGCATTAGGCCACCTTGTGCAAATGATTACCACATAAAAGTGCGTGTGATGGACATCCTTTGCCACATAGTTTCTTCTATGCACCATGTGTGATGCATACAATAACGCAAACGATAAAATTTTCAATATCGTGTGCAATGGCAACGCTATCACAAATGATTTAATGGGGAAAATTGTGTGTGATGTACCTACGAATGGAAACGTTTTCCTTGGAGCGATTCTGTGGGATGTATATTCAAACGGAAACGTGTTTCTTCGATTAACTGTGTGGGATGTACATACTAACGGAAACCTATTCCTTGGATTGACTGTGTGGTATGTACATATGAATGAAAACGTTTAGCGGGACTGACTGTGTGGGATGTACGTACGTCCGGAAATGATTTCCCCTGTAAAATTGCATTTTTCAGCACTACTATACGTATAACCGTATTTGATACCTCGTCGGTCGCTGTCGGCATTATGGGAACTAGGGTACCCAGACTTTCCTGCCTGCGGCCCACGGCGTGGCTTCGTCGACGGCCTGGTATGGCCCATCTTCCACACCTTCAAGAGAAGACCATCGTTAGGGGCCAAGCCTCGCGAGGCAGACAACACCAAGACCTCCGGAGGGAGCGGCCACCCCAGGCTAGCTCCTGAGACGCGGAGATTCCTATGCAGGCACCCACCTCATGATGTTGCGGTGATGCAAGCCATGACAACCATGGCCACGCGGGCGCCAGCGGGCGCAGAGTAGCAGGTTTCCTCTTGGTTCTAAGGAGGCAAGCGCAGGCGTGGGGTCCCGAGGAATCGCCCAAAGGTTTCCATTCCCATGCAACAAGACCAAGACCACCAGGATGACAGGATGGATGTCATCGCTGAGCCCACCACGGCGTCACGACCAGAAGCTTTGCAGGCGAGGACCACCTTTCGTCTGGATAGGATGTACTTCTTGTCTCCCTTCAAAATTGGCCAATGTGGGATCCCTTCCCGCCATCGTTTTGGAGGAGGAGGACCAAGGCCACTATAAATATAGGTTGGCCACTACCGTAGAGGGGGGATCGAATCCTCAGCTCACACCCACACAAGAACATGCCTCGTGAGGTTGTTCTTCCTCTTTACTAGTTCATCCTCAGCCCCTCATGAGACTAATCCACCCCAAAGCAGGAGTATTGTCTTACACCGAAGGTGGCCCGAACCTGGGCAAACTGCTACATCCATCTTCTCCCTTGTTCATCAAGCTACACCGTGGGGGCGATGAACCGGTTGGCTGGTGAGGTTAAGCTCTTCACACATGCCCCAGAGTTCGAACCTTCCTTTGGGTCCACGGAGCCTGGAATCGTACAGTCGCACACGACCTCATTTTGCCGAGCATGTGTGCCAGGAGGGCATATCCCCGATGGTTTATGGGTCATGTGGGAAGGACCCCCCCTATCGCAGCCACTCTCTAGGCGACGGTTCAGAACGCCATCGCAGAAAGGGGTTAAAAACTGTTTGTATAGCACCTCGCTGTACCAGTGTTGATGGCAAAATTAATTAACATGTCCCGATGTAGGTCAAAGTGATGCATGCAAGGACGATGACCTCGCGGGCCCACATATGGAAGCGTCACACGTGAGTGTCCTAGGATAACCACCGCCTGCATGCATGTGGCCCAAAGAGGTGGTGTGTGATGTTTGAATAGCCAATGCACAACTTTGATGTGGCACGTGCTTCGGAAACCGAAAAGTACCGACACTGAGTGAGGTGTGTTCACGTTAGGGTACATAGTATATATGCTAGTCCCCTCCCACCTCTTCGACGTGTACTATATACTTCCACCATCACACAAACAAGAAAGAATCAACCTTGCTTGTCAAACTAACCTATATGTCGGTTGTTGGTCGAAGTGATGGACGACGACCTCGTGAGCCAACAAAAAGCGTCACACGCGAGTGAGTGTCATGTAGGACAACCACCGACTGCATGTGGCCAAAACATGTCTATATGAAATAGTTGTGTAATGTTTTAAATAACGAATTCATGACTTTGATGTGGCACCTGCCTCAAAAAATGGCCAACCCATACGGTGGCTCATGACTCGTAGTGTACTGCCAGCTCCCCCCACCTAGACGCACACACACACACACACAAACACACACACACACACACACCGCGCATCCACTGCAACTACGATGCATGTTAAATTTTCCTGCGGTGTACATATGTTACCAAAGGAGAGACATTTTAATTTAAAAAAACCCAGACATCATTAAGACATTTTAGTACATTGATGGATTTTCTAGGGGTATAATGTGCAAAAATCAAATTTGAGCTACATGCACAAGTGACAATGGACCTAAATGGATTGGAAAAACACATGTGTCTCACCGGGTGCCTGTTTACTCCCCGTGCAAGAAATTTCAAACATTGAGAATCTTTATTTTTAGAATCTAATACATCCAAAACTTATTTGAATTCTTGAAACTTATCGTGTTGTCATATGGACACCAATACACTGTGGTATTGCATTTTTTAGTCAAATTTGAGAGAAGTTTTGATGTAACCTTCATATTCTTACAAACGGGAGATTATTAATAATTGGGAACCAATATCACAAACTTATTATTTATTGGAACCATGGGCGTTAGACTAACAATGGATACATGCCATGCTTTAGTTAAGCAATAAAGCGACAACATTAATCATCAAAATAGAAAAACAATATACGTGCCGCCATGCGACCCGTGTGCCATGCGAGCAGTCCGCCGCGCGGGCCGACCGGCGTGCGTGCATGTGTGTGAATTGACGGGAGGCGTGCTCACTGCATAGTGTCATCAGAAGGCATGCGAGTAGTTGTGTGAAATGGCGTTAGTCATGCCAGCAGTCTAGTGCGCAGGCTCACCGGGCGGCGAGCCAGCGGTTTGACAGCCGCCCGCCTCTGTCCCACTACTCCATATTAATGGCGCGCCCGAGCGGCTGCAACCCCCATCCTCACGACACCACAATCCTCTTTCCATCTGCATCCTCGACGCCGCTCTCAGTCCTCAAAGCCGTCAGTGTATGAGGATGCCGCCAAAGAGCCCCATAGGAGGGAGTGGCCACGCCGGGGCTGTTGAAGCACCGGATCACGGTGTGAAGGTGCAGACAAAGGTTGCCGTCACCGCCGACGAGGTATTGTTGCACATGTACAACGTCGTCATTGTCGTGCTTCCACAGCCAGAGCCGGAGGTCCACACCGACTCCCGAGATGACTTAGGCGACGACTCCGACAACGATGGAGAACCGGTTAGTCATCTATACCTGTTTGTGTGTCAAATACATCCTAGGGTTCTCTAGTTACTCCTGCCTTCCCTTTTTGGAATAGAAATCTTATGGTTATGTTCTCTTAGTCAATGAAATCTGAGTAAGTTTCATTAGATCCGTGTAGTGTATTTATTGTTTGAATGGTACAAATGATAAGTGATTAGTTGGTTCATCTGTGCAAATGATTTCTGCTAATAATCTTACTAGGGTTAGTGTTCGTGCTAATAATTCCTAGCCAAGTCTTGACAATTTATTTGGAATGACCTACATATATGTCTGTGCCATTTTTTCTTCAAGATTGGTCTGTACATTGACGATTGTGCTTAAAAATCAAATCATGATCTCTGGATATGTCTAAAAAATAGCCATAAATTCCTAATCCTACTTTACGACATGTAAACATTGATTAGATGACAAATTTTAGCAACTGCCAAATGTTCGCTAGAGATTAGTTTGCATTCCAAATTTGATGCCACATTTATTTACTATATGTATAGGTGCTATCTGACGATGTCAACATCAAGGATGAAGATGGCCATAGGAGGTACAAGAGGCAAGTCCTCAGGGAGCTTTATGCGGGAATGCATAGAAAGCGTATTAGGACCTGGAACGTGGGCTATCGATGCCCATTTTGCAACCAAAGGCTTCATGAAGCATATCAAAGTGTTTTGGCACATTCAAGAGGACGAGCCGTTGGCTCCTTCAGGCACAAGTATTCTCGCAGGATGGTGCATGCCGTGTACGCTGAGTACTTGGAGAAGCTTCACGATCGTGCCGGCAGATGAGATGAGATGTGGGATTGAACTATGTATGGCTATGTAGTGTCTTAATTATCAATGTGCTTGAGTATGCTTAACGACGGTTGAACTATATATGGTTGAACTATATATGGTTGAACTATGCTTGTGTACAACTTATTATGTATGTCCGAGTATGTTTAATCTATGTTTACTTATGTCTAAATGTGGGATATGAATGCACACAGTTTGGTTGATGTAATTTTTGAAGGAAATATGCCCTTGAGGCAATAATAAGGTTGTTATTTCATAATTCCTCATTCATGATAAAAGTTTATTATTCAAGCTAGAATTGTATTGATCGGAAACCTTAATACATGTGTGAATACATAAACAAACAAAGTGTCCCTAGTGAGCCTCTACTAGACTAGCTCGTTGATCAAAGATGGTTAAGGTTTCCTACCCATTGACATGAGTTGTCATTTGATAACGGGATCACATCATTAGGAGAATGATGTGATGGACAAGACCCATCTATTAGCTTAGTATAATGATTGCTCAGTTTTATTGCTATTGCTTTTTTCATATCAAATACATATTCCTTCGACTATGAGATTATGCAACCCCATGATACTGGAGGAATACCTTGTGTGCTATCAAACGTCACAACATAACTGGGTGATTATAAAGATGCTCTACAGGTATCTATGAAGGCGTTCCCTGAGTTGGCATAGATCGAGATTAGGATTTGTCACTCTGAGTATCAGAGAGGTATCTCTGGGCCCTCTTAATACACATCATAAGCTTGCAAGCAAACGACTAAGGAGTTAGTCACGAGGTGATATATTATGGAATGAGTAAAGAGACTTGCCGGTAACGACATTGAACTAGCTATGAACATACCGGTGATCGAATCTCCGGTAAGTAACATACCGATAGACATAGGGAATTGTGTATGTTGTCATAACGGCAAAAGATTATGGGCCTTATGGGCCAAGAGGGGAAACACACCAGCCACCAGGGGCTGGTGCGCCCCCCATATGAGCCGAACGAGGGGGAGAAGGAAAGAGAGGAAGAGAAAGGAAATGGGGGGATTCGGCCTCCCCCTTCCCTTTCTCCCGCCTCCTCTTTCCTTCCCCCTCCGGCTAATATGGAAAGTGGGCGCCGGCCATGGGCAGACCCCAAGTAGGATTCGACCTATATATATGGGGGGGCGCCCCTAGCACACACCAGATCAATTGTTAGCCGTGTGCGGCGGCCCCCTCCATCATTTACACCCCCGGTCATATTTTCATAGTGCTTAGGTGAACCCCTGTGAGGATCACTTCACCATCACCGTCACCATGCCGTCGTGCTAACGGAACTCATATACTACCTCGACGACTTGCTGGATCAAGAAGGCGAGGGATGTCACTGAGCTGAATGTGTGTAGAACGCGGAGGTGCCGTGTGTTCAGTACTTGATCAGTTGACGTGACAAGAAGTTCAACTACATCAACCACGTTGTGAAACGCTTCTGCTTATGTTCTACGAGTGTACATAGACACACTCTCCCCCTCATTGTTATGCATCTCCATGGGTAGATCATTGCGTGTGTGTAGAATTTTTTTGTTTTCCTTGCAACAATTCCCAACAATTTTATTCATATTAGGGTGAATTTTTAGCGAGGGTACAACTTTCAGATTCAACAGACAAACTTGTGAAACATGGTTATTTTCCCAAATGGAAAACATGTGCAATAACTTCCATTTTCCTAGTTACGTCAATCACACACAATTGGCTCTAGCAAATTGTTTCCTCTGAAACTCTTTGTAGGACAGAAAATCCTCACCACTCGATTCAAAAAGGAAAAAAGAAAATCCTTACCACCCAATTAAAAAAGGAAAAAGGAAAACCCTCACAATCCCCACAACACAAAAACCCTCACCCCGCCCGCCACCCTGTCCAGTCCCCATTCACACCTGCACAAGCTCCTCCACGACTATGCATGGCACCGCTTATCGCCATGACAACCACTTAGCTCAGCGCCTGTCGCCGCCGCCAGGCTGCCGGCAAAACCCGCCACATTTTGCCACTTCCGATTGGCGCTGCCTATCGCCATCGACTTTCCTGACGCTGCTCGTTGTCGACCCAGCTCCGCATGATTAGGGAATCCGCCCTATTGAGGGCTTTTTCTTATGGACAACAAGGTAACTAGTTTAATGAGATATTGTCTCATCTCTTATCCCAGTTCATCTGCCTCCTTTAATCACCCGACCAAAATTGCCATGAATTCATTTTTATTCGAGCTAATTTGAGGGCTTTCTTTCATTCATGGAGTGTACAGTGCATGAACACATCAAGACTTTGCGGCCTCGGACAGACATCCATGGAGTTCCATCTCACTGTACCAGATGACTTGAGGATGCGCCCGGTATGTTCAATCTCACCCTACATTGATTGGCATGGCCTACTTTCCTAAACATATATTATATATTGCTACATTTGGATAAAAGGTGCCGCATGCAACATATACGTCAAAGAGGATTTCTTCCCTGTTCTTTCTATATTAGGAAAATTAATGATGTATTGTTCTTTCGATTACTCTCATATTTCCATGTCATCATGGTTACCCTATCTGTTTAATTATAGATTTTTGACCTTTGATTTCAACTGTTGTACAATTCTTTCAATTTCACCCATATTTGCATGTTACCATATTTAACAATCCTAACATTTTCGCCAGCATGTCCCTTGCTATGCAACAACATCTATAGTACGCAATCTTCCCTTTACATAAATCAAGATTATAGGGATGTCCTACTAAACACAAACCATGGATTCACAATTATTGCTTCTGTAAGACTTGATGAATGTGGTCACTCCTATTTTGGCACGGGCCTTTGGACAAAGATTTCTATGTTTTATGTACTGAAAGCTGGCACTAAAATTGCACTGCACATAAAAGAGCCTGGTCATGAGATATATGCTAACTTCCTCGACGATATCATCCGTCTAGACTTTGTTCGAAGTAAGTATTCTTTTCAAGTATCCGCATGCTGACTTACCCAACAATATCAAAGGAATTGTGTAGTATTGAAGCAACCAAATTTTATTCCATTTTCTTACTTTATTCCTACCTACTAACTTCTAGTTATCAATACACTTTTCTTTTGCCTTGTTTAAACTAAATATTCCCTGCACTCCCACTTCTATCAGAAAGCGCCGCTGACGAGGAGACTCTAGAGGTGGAGCATGGGACTGCCAACAAGCGGAGGCGGGTCGAGAAAGAACCGCAAGCGACTCCAGCTGGCCTAGACTTGATCAGCAACCTCCCTGATGATATGTTGATAGTCATCATCTCCCTCCTCCCAATCAAATGTGGGGCATGAACAACTGTCGTTTCCCGGCGGTGGCGCCCCTATGGCACTCCACCCCTCTCGACTTCATCGACATCCACATGCTCTGCTGTGGCTATCGCAAAGCTTGGATGCATTCTCCCAGATCCTTGCAGTCACCATGGCCCAACTAGAGGCCTTAGCATGGGCAAGTTCTGTTCCAACGGCATGGACCGATCCAAGCTTGACGAGTGGTTTCGATCCCCTCCCTAGATCAGCTCGAGGAGCTTAGATTTAATCATGGGCATATGCGCTCACTGCAAACTTCCATGCCCTGCTTTGCGCCCACGCTGCGCGTCGCCAAGTTCATTAACTGCCATCCCACCTTAATGACGCACCCACTCTTATAATACGATGACTAAAGCACCTCACGCTCATCGCCGCCTGCCTCCCAAAGCATGACATGGAGCGCTTGCTCCGTGGCTATACTGCACTCGAGTACCTTCGTCTTCAGGCGATCAATGGGTTGAGTAGCTTCCACATCTCCTCCATGACTCTCTGGACTATTTATGTGTGTTGTTGGTGCTGCAACAAGACATCACAAAATGTGTACCACGGTATGGTCATCGAGGACACACCTTCACTTGAGAGATTACTTGTAGTTGATCAAGATGGTCCAACAAGAATCAATGTCATTTTTGCGCCGAAATTGACAGTGGTGGGCTACTCGTGTGACAAATACTCCGAACTTGTTATTGGATCCACATATGTTCAGGTACAACAGTCACCTTCTAGCTCTCCTTCTTGAAATTAACATTGTTTCTAATTTTGAAGATGTATGTTCGTCTGTTATCCAGAAAATGATTCGGACAAGCTTGACCCTGAATTTGGGCAAAGTGAAGGTCTTGGCACTAGAATCTATCGACCCCAACCTGGACCAAGTTGTCAGTTTCCGGAGATGCTTTCCATGCTTGGAGAAGATATATATCGAGGTGATGTTCCTTTCCTGTTAAATGTTAAACATAAGGTAGTTCAATTTTTGACACCTTTTCCCAAGTTCACAATGACAATGTACTACGATTTCTGAAGGAATTTCGGAAGATTTTAGTACATACATGTTTTCCCACCATATTGGTTGCTTGATCCATATGGTTACAATCCATACGCATTTATCCTTTGGATACATCTGTAATAGTTTTCTTAAGGAATTTTTCATCCACTCCAACGTCTTGTGAAGAAGGCTACATTTTTCTAGATTGTAATCAAATGCCCGTGTTAATCATGTCAGATCGAAGATGGCACATTAGTGCATTTTACAAATCCCACATACCAAATAGGCCTGTAGTAGTGTTCAAAACTACATGTAGGCACTAAGACGCTTTCTTATTTTGGAGATAAGATTAGGCCCGGTGGTGGATAATATGATACAATATAACAATCACATCGAATGCCTAGATCTGGATCTCTCAGAAGTTACTTTAAACTCATACAGAGGGACCTTACTGGAGATTATATTCGCCAGGTTCTTTGTTGTTAGAGCAAGGTTGCTGAGGGTAATGAGGTTTGCCCTACATTTATTCTGCAAAAATGAATGGTTTGTTGATCAGCGCCGGTGGCTGCGGCAGAATGGGAAAGGCTCCAAAAAAGCTGAATTTCATTTTGGAACTTCAGCTGACAGAGTAATCAGAAGTCCTTGTGTCAACACCATATATGAATTCTTAGTGGCTGATCCCTTTGCAAAAATGACGAGGTTTCGAAACCAGCCTTATGAGTGGTAATATTAGTTTTAATCGCTCTTATATCCATGTTCAGCTGATCAGCGCGGGCGTTTGCAGCTGAATGAGCTGAATTCCATTTCTAATATCAGTTTGAACCTTCTAATATTCAAATTTGAGCCATATAACTCTGGAATTTGAACCTTTTGTGGTACAATCATTCAAATGGCATCATATGCGACTCGTATATTGGTAGTACTATTTGACCTTAATACGCAATGGACTTAGATTTTATTAAGCATTCTCGAATGTGTTTCCCTTGTAAATCTCATCGCAAACGATCTGTATAGCTAACTCGACTGCGATCTTCGACCTTATTGCACACAGTTTGTTTCTTCAACTGTGTGCCCTGTAGAGCGCAGAATTAATTATCGCACTCGAGTGTCCAACATCACCCTTCTGTGTAACTTTTACCTCATCACCCATGGGTAAACTTATGATCGAAGTCATTCGACACACTTCGCTTTTACAAAGCTTTTTGCCAATCAACGCCCACGTTTTGCCGTCTTCTAGCCGACGCGTGGCCAAACTCGCCGGGAGGGAAGCTTGCATGGTAAACTGCGCGGTTGCGCAGGAACAGGCTCACCAACGATACATTTCGCGCCTCTTTGAGCCCACACGTGGTCTAACAAAACACGTGCGTGTTTCTCAAGCATGCACTGGAATCCTCCGCTATGAACGCAGTAACAAGATGTGACGATTACAGGGCGGCTGATGAGGAAATCAATACCATTGTTACACCCATAGCCCCTACTGCTATACATACTAGACCAATTACTAGAGCTCGCGCACACCAATTAAATTATCAGGTACTTTCGTTTCTTGGTAATGATTCTAATGTTCATGAGAATATGATGCGTCCTAAATTGGATACATTTGTTTTGCTTACGAATGAAGGTCCTGTCATGGATAAGAGGGATGAACACTGGATCAAGACCAAGCATGGAGATGATGGCATGCGCAAGGGGATCAAGAACGGAGTTACAAGTGATGATTTCAGGACTTTGGAGCCACCATAAGGAGTGCATGAAGCCTTGGACGAAATATACAAGATGCCACTTCATAAATTTTGTCCAGAGCCTATTCTAGAGGCCCATGTATTTTCGAAATACTTAAGTCTAGGCTATTTTTAGAGTCCGTATGTGTGGGGAAACCAGAGTTAGGGTTCGTTTTGGACCCCTCCTCCAAGGGCCACAAACCCCCCTCTTCCTCCATATATACAGCCCTTAGGGCGTCGTTTAGACTTCGGGTTTTGTTTAGATTAAAAAGTTCACCATAGCTGCAACTTCGCGTACTTTGTTTGTGTTCAACGTCCAGACCAAGATGTCATAGAACCCTACCTTGATCAATAAGGCTTTCATCTTATATTCGCAATATCCAGATTGCAATCTGAGTTTCTTGCTTGTTCTTCGTTTGCTCGCAGGAAACTGACCCTCATGGTCAGGTTGATCGTGCTCCGGCGTGGTCAATAACCCCGCGGAAGTTGGTTTAGCGATTGCTAAGGCGCGGCGTCTCGCACGTTTGTAGTCGCATCATCAAGGTGGACTCCCACAGAAAACGATAGCCACTATCTCATCGAAACATCGGGACACCTTCGCCTCTATCAAGTGGTATCAGATTTCTAGGTTGCTCGGTGAGATTTTACAGTTTTTCGTAGTTTAGATCGAGTATGTTCTTCATACCTACAGTCCATGAAAAAGCCAAAAAAATATTACGGTTAGATCATCATATCCGAACCACTCTGAGCCTTTGCATAATCTTTTTAGGGTTTTGCATTGTTGAATTTGTGGTTGCATAGTCCTTTAGAGTTTCGATATCTGTTCACAAGTAGTCATGCCGCCGCTGCAATATCATCATCACCGCTGCGATATACCACCATCATTGTCACCACTGCCATATACCACCATCATCGTCACCGCTGCCATATACCACCATCGTCATCACTGCTGCCATATACCACCATCGTCATCGCCACTGCCATATACCACATATCCACCGCCATCACGATAATCCGAGTCCACCTCCATCACAGATTCGCCATCAGTCCGTGTTCCACTGTCCTACATATATTCGCCACCAGTCCGAGTTCCACCAGATTCATCTCTACCACCAGTCCTGGTCCGAGTCTAGTATTTGTTGCTTTGTTTCGAGTTCCAGATCACGCGATACTTCAAGTCATGACCAAGTCTAGAAAATTGTGGCTAGGCAGTTTTTAGACCATTTGTAGACTTTTTTAAAAAAAAAAGTTGTTGCGGAGCAAAAAAAAGAGGAAAAAAAGTGCAAAAAAGTGAAAAATAAAAAATTCAGAGTGTGCTCCTCCCTTGTTTACGTGCAGCATTGTGATTTTGTTAGTGTTCTAGGCTTGCGTCTCTAGCACAGTCTAGCCTAGGACCAGCACAGTATCATCATTGAGTGTTTATTCAACTTTGCATCTCTGAATTGATTATTGCTGACCCTTTTTGCTACCACATTATAAGCCTTCCCAGCTCCACATACATCTACGTTGTGCGTTGACTCTCCGTGGTAATTGCTCTATCCAAGCTTTGAGAGTTTCGACTACGACGGTTGCCAATCACCGCCTGCTGCTGGGTAAGAACTGGTAAGAATTTGAGACTTGCTTGACGGATTTGTGACACCCACCACCACCTCTTGTTAGTAGTCTGTAGGATCGTATTCTTGTGTGTTTCTATTGCTGCTAACCATTGCAGGTTCACAAGCCGACAAGATTGACTGGGAGAACATGACGAATAAGGAGTTGCATGATAAATTTCAGCAAATGATGAGTGGACACGTGCAAGATGTGCTAAACAGATATGAAGAGTCCATGGAGAAGATCTATGGCATGGAGAAGACGTTCGAAACAAAGCTCGTTAACAAGTTTAATGAACTGCTCGCGCGTCTTCCACCACCACCACCGGCTGCACCTAACGCACCTGTACAACAACAACGACTACCTCCACGTCACGAAACAGCCCTTCGCCGAGCAAGCCGTGTCCCTCTTGCACTTGGCCAAACTGTTGCTGCTGCTGTTGATACTGCTGTGGCTCCTGCTTCTGATGTGGAGGAGGATGATTATGCGGGAGATTACGAGGATGAGGTTGATCAAAATCAGAACTATGTGCAACCACGAGCACCACAGCCACCAGGTCGTCCACATGCAAATAATGGCAATGGTAGGGCTCTCCCTCAGGTACGAGATCATGAGCATCTCCCTAAACTAAAATTGAATATTCCACCATTTGAGGGTAGATATGTTCCTGATATATACCTTACTTAGGAGTTAGAAACTGAACAACGATTTACATGTTTACAATATCCTAAGGAGAGACGTGTTCCTGCTGCTATTTGCGCTTTCACTAGCTTTGCATGTGTTTGGTGGTCTGAAAATTGTAGATTATATCCTATTTCGGCTACTTGGGATGCTTTCAAAACTGATATGTGTACTCGTGGGTTCCACCATATTATCAACATGAATTAATTCAAAAATTGCAGCGTTTAAGACAAGGAAAAAATTCTGTAGAAGATTATTATCAGGAATTATAAACTGGCATGATTAGATGTGGTATTGTTGAGGAGAATGAAGCTATGATTGCACGTTTTATGGGTGGATTAAATAGAGAGATTCAGACCATTCTAGATTATATGGAGTATAATAATATCACTCGTTTATTCCATCTTGCTTGTAAAGCTGAACGTGAAGTGCAGGATCAACAGGCATTGGAGCGAACTAACTTTTCTGCTGGTCGATCTTTGTCATGGACACCACGTGCATCCTCTACTTCCACTACACCAGCACCTTCATCAGGTGCCACCTCCAGCCGTGATACAAGAAAGCAGGCACAACAATCACTATCTGCCAAGAGCACACCTGCCGGGCCTGCGCAGAGCTGTTCTTCTTCCATGGCATCAACAAGGCACACAAGTGATATTATTTGTCATCATTGTAAGGGAAGAGGACATTTTGTGAGAGAATTCAAATCTCATCATGTGATGATTGCTACTGAGGATGGTGGGTATGAGTCCGCTAGTGACTATGATGAGGAGACTTTGGCTCTTATTACACATGAAGAACACGGTGGAGATGATTCTGATCATGAGACGCAATACATGGCTGCTGAAGATGCTGACATGTATGAATGTTTAGTTGCTCAGTGTGTTTTGAGTGTGCAGGTTACACAAGCTGAGCAAAATCAGAGGCATAATTTGTTCCATACAAAGGGAGTTGTGAAGGAATGTTCTATTCGCGTCATCATAGATGGAGGGAGCTGCAACAACTTGGCTAGCATGGAGAAGGTGGAGAAGCTCTCTCTCACCACAAGACCGCACCCACATCCTTACTACATCCAATGGTTCAACAATAGCGGCAAGGTTAAGGTTACACGTATTGTTCGTGTGCATTTTAGTATCTCTACATATGCTGATTATGTTGATTGTGATGTGGTAACTATGCAAGCATGTTCCTTATTACTTGGTAGACCATGGCACTTTGATAAAAATTATGTACACCATGGTAGAAACAATCAGTATACTCTTATTCATAAGGATAAAAATATTACTTTGCTTCCTCTGACTCCTCATTCCATTTTGAAAGATGATATTAATGGAGCTAATAAAGCAAAATAGGAGAAAAACAAGAGTGAAAATCAGATTGTGGCAAAAGAATTTGAGCAACACATGAAGCCTAATAATAAACCATCTAATGTTGCTTCAGAAATTAAATTGAAAAGTGCATGTTTACTTGCCACCAAATCTGATATTGATGAACTAGATTTCAGCAAATCTGTTTGCTATGCTTTTGTGTGCAAAGAGGCATTATTTTCATTCGAGGACGTGCCTTCCTCTTTGCCTCCTGTTGTTACTAACATTTTGCAGGAGTTCGCTGACGTATTTCCACAAGACGTGCCACCGGGATTACCACCTATTTGAGGGATTGAGCATCAGATTGACTTAATTCCCGGTGCTTCGCTACCCAACCGTGCACCATACTGTACCAATCCAGAGGAGACGAAGGAGATTATGCGTCAAGTCCAGGAGCTGCTCGACAAAGGTTATATTCGTGAATCCCTTAGTCCTTGTGCTGTTCCTATTATTCTAGTGCCGAAAAAGGATGGTACATCGCGTATGTGTGTTGATTGTAGAGGCATTAATAATATTACTATTCATTATCGTCATCCTATTCCTAGGCTAGATGATATGCTTGATGAATTGAGTGGCTCTACAGAATTCTCCAAAGTTGATTTGCGTAGTGGATACCATCAAATTCGTATGAAATTGGGAGATGAATGGAAAATTGCATTTAAAACTAAGTTTGGTTTATATGAGTGGTTAGTCATGCCTTTTGGGTTAACTAATGCACCTAGTACTTTCATGAGGTTAATGAACTAAGTTTTACGTGCTTTCATTGGACAATTTTTGGTAGTCTATTTTGATGATATACTGATTTATAGTAGATCTTTGGAGGAACATTTATGTGCCTTTTTTATTGCTCTACGTGATGCACGTTTGTTTGGTAACCATGGAAAGTGCACCTTTTGCACCGACCGAGTATCTTTTCTTGGCTATGTTGTTACTCCACAGGGAATTGAAGTTGATAAAGCCAAGATTGAAGCTATTGAGAGTTTTCCGCAGCCCAAAATGGTCACACAAACAGAGGAGTTTCCTTGGCCTCACTGCTTTCTATAGGCGTTTTGTGAGAGATTTCAGCACCATTGCTGCACCTCTCAACGAGCTTACAAAGAAGGATGTGCCTTTTGTTTGGGGTACCGCACAGGAAGAAGCCTTCACGGTATTGAAAGATAAGTTGATACATGCTCCTTTACTCCAACTTCCTGATTTTAATAAGACTTTTGAGGTTGAATTTGATGCTAGTGGAATTGGATTAGGAGGTGTGTTGTTACAAGATGGCAAACCTGTTGCATACTTTTCTGAAAAATTGAGTGGGCCCAGTCTGAACTATTCTGCTTATGATAAAGAATTATATGCTCTTGTTCGAACCTTAGAAACATGGCAACATTATTTATGGCCCAAGGAATTTGTTATACATTTTGATCATGAATCTTTGAAACACATTAAAAGTCAAGCAAAACTGAACCGTAGACAAGCTAAATCGGTTGAATTCATTGAGACTTTCCCTTATGTCATTAAACACAAGAAGGGTAAAGAAAATGTTATTGCTGATGCATTGTCTCGTCGTTATACTGTGCTTTCACAACTTGACTTTAAAATATTTGGTTTGGAGACCATCAAGGATCAATATGTGCATGATACTGAATTTAAAGATGTATTGCAGAATTGTAAGGAAGGCAGAACTTGGAACAATTTACTGTTAACGATGGATTTGTGTTTCGTGCTAACAAGCTATGCATTCCAACTAGCTACGTTCGTCTTTTGTTGTTGAAGGAGGCGCATGGAGGAGGATTAATGGGACACTTTGGCATAAAGAAGACGGAGGATATACTTGCTACACATTTCTTTTGGCCAAAGATGAGACGGGATGTTGAGCATTTTGTTGCTCGCTGCACTACATGTCAAAAAGCTAAGGCACGACTCAATCCTCATGGTTTATATATGCCTTTGCCTGTACCTGGTGTTCCTTGGGAGGATATATCTATGGACTTTGTTTTAGGTTTACCTCGAACAAAGAAGGGGAGGGATAGCATATTTGTTGTCGTGGATAGATTCTCGAAAATGGCACACTTTGTACCATGTCATAAAAGCGATGATGTTGTTAATGTTGCTGATTTGTTCTTTCGTGAAATTATTCGCTTCCATGGTGTGCCAAATACTATTGTTTTAGATCGTGGTACTAAATTTCTTAGCCACTTTTGGAGATGTTTATGGTCTAAGTTGGGGACTAAATTGCTTTTTAGTACTACTTGTCACCCCAAACTAATGGACAAACTGAAGTAGTCAATAGAACATTGTCTACTATGCTTAGGGTTGTTCTGAAGAATAATAAGAAAATGTGGGAAGAGTGCTTGCCTCATATTGAATTTGCTTATAATCGTTCATTGCATTCTACTACAAAGAGGTGCCCTTTTGAAATTGTGTATGGTTTCCTACCTCGAGCACCTATTGACTTGTTGCCTCTTCCATCTTCGGAGAAGGTTAATTTTGATGCTAAACAACGTGTTGAATTGATTTTAAAAATGCATGAGTTAACTAAGGAAAACATTGAGCGTATGAATGCTAAATATAAACTTGCTGGAGATAAGGGTAGAAAACATGTTGTGTTTGCACCTGGAGATCTTGTTTGGTTAAATTTGCGTAAGGATAAGTTTCCTAATTTGTGCAAATCAAAGCTAATGCCACGTGCTGATGGTCCTTTTAAGGTGTTAGAGAAAATAAATGATAATGCATATAAACTTGGGCTGCCTGCAGATTTTGGGGTTAGTCCCACTTTTAACATTTTAGATTTGAAGCCTTATTTGGGCGAGGAAGATGAGCTTCCGTCGAGGACGACTTCATTACAAGAAGGGGAGGACGATGAGGACATCAATACCATTGTTACACCTACAGCCCCTGCTGCTATACATGCTGGGCCAATTACTAGAGCTCGTGCACGCCAATTAAATTATCAGGTACTTTCGTTTCTTGGTAATGATTCTAATGTTCATGAGAATATGATGCTGCCTAAATTGGATACATTTGTTTTGCTTACAAATGAAGGGCCTAGCATGGATAAGAGGGATGAACACTTGAGCAAGACCAAGCATGGAGATGATGGTATGCGCAAGGGGATCAAGAACGGAGTTACAAGTGATGATTTCAGGACTTTGGAGCCACCATAAGGAGTTCATGAAGCCTTGGACGAAATATACAAGATGCCACTTCATAAATTTCGTCCAGAGGCTATTCTAGGTGCTGCGTCACCTTATTATTGGGCCAGGCCCATGTATTTTCGATATACTTAAGTATAGGCTGTTTTTAGAGTCCGTATGTGTGGGGAAACAAGAGTTAGGGTTGGTTTAGGACCCCTCCTCCAAGGGCCACGAAATTCCCCCCTCTTCCTCCATATATACAGCCCTTAGGGCATCGTTTAGACTTTGGGTTTTGTTCAGATTAATAGTTCGCCATAGCTGCAACTTCACGTACTTTGTTTGTGTTCAACGTCCAGACCAAGACATCACAGAACCCCACGTTGATCAATAAAGCTTTCATCTTATATTCGCAATATCCAGATTGCAATCTCAGTTTCTTGCTTGTTCTTCGTTTGCTCACAGGAAATAGACCCTCGTGGTCAGGTTGATCATGCTCCGGCGTGGTCAATAACCCGTCGAAAGTTGGTTTAGCGATTGCTAAGGCGCGACGTCTCACACATTCGTAGTCGGATCGTCAAGGTCGACTCCCACAGAAAACGATAGCCACCATCTTATCGAAACATCGGGACACCTTCGCCTCTATCATCGGCTGGCCCCATTTATTACAGTGGCCATTTAACCTTTGTGTCTCTTCAACTTTTCAATCGTGCCCCACTATTGCGAGAAGCTCACCCACCACGACAAATTCTTAGAGTGTATCATGCCTGGCTCCAATGGAGCTCCGAGCGGCCGCCAACGACGAGCAGCAGTTCACCATGCATGTCGTGGAGGACACCCACAAAAGGTTCATGGAGCTCTCGTTGGTGTACACCAACAACCCAGTCTGGGTGGAGCACTCCATCCGCATCATGGAGCTATTGCTTGCTGAGGAGAAGTACAAGGTGGTCGGGTTCAACCTCAAATACACCCGCGCTCGTGTCGGGTCTCTTCCCAAGGTCGACGTCGCTGAGATGTGCGTGCGCAATCACGTCTTCGTCTACCACTATTGCCTGTCCACAAGGCCTTGCGAGCGTTTCGCCAGGTTTATCAACAGCCCCCACTACATGTTTGCTACGGTGGACATCACCAATGATTTAAAGGTGCTCAAGAATTCGCGCATCACCTGTCTAAATCTTGTCTACATCTAGGGCTAACACAAGATCTAGGGAAGCAACGAGCATGAGAAGGACTCACTGGTTCACCTCGCCAAGGCCACATCGACCCCTACTACGGAGACATGAAGGGTTCCTGCAACAAGGACAAGCGTGCCTAGCACTCGCCCTGGATGGAGAAACTCAACAAAGCTCACGTCCTGTACGAGGCCAATGAGGCGTACACAAGCTACGAGATGTACAAGCGGATCTTTGACATGAGGAAGTGCCTCAGTCCCCAAAACGGCCAGGGATCCAGTCAGAAGCAGAGCAATGGCAAGCATCGTCACAACAAGTATATTATTAGATCCTCGTTTCTCCTAGTTTAGTATGCATGTAATTGCTTACTTTGGTGTGTGGAAATGCTATGTGTGTAGTTACTTGTGTAATTGTCTTCTTAATTTGCTTATGCAATGCGGTCTTTTTAAATATATATGTTGATGCTCTATAGACAGAGCGTAGATGTTGTCTAGACAGAGCAAATCACATCGCACACGGACTAAACAATGGAACCCGCCGGTGATGATTACATCAGTCACTCAAATTTGTATACTAGCAATCATTTTCTCACAACACAGATGGCTTGTTAATAGGAATCGTGTGTGTTCTTATCGGTCTTGCCACACATTTCTGATTAATAACCTATTTCCCGCGTATCACACACATCTTGTTAACTTGAACCGTTTCTATTGTTTTGGATAATCGCAAACAGTTCATCTGAGTGAACTGTATCACTATTGGAATCTGGCATTTTGCCATCTACCACCTCTTTGCCGTCTGCCAGCTGAAGGCGAAGAGGTCCTTTGCCATCAGCTAGTTCTTTGTCGTCCGCCAGCTCACGCCAAAGTTTCTTTGCCGTCAGCTGGCGGATGGCAAAGAGGTGGGTGGGGTCCAGTGGAGGTCTAAATCGTAACGACCCACCAGCCCCACCTCTTTGCCGTCCGCCAACGGACGGCAAAGACTCTTTGCCGACCGCTGGCGGATGGCAAAGAGATGGGTACGTAAACGGGCATCCCACCCCCATCCTCTCCGTCTCTTTCCCGCCGGCACCGACCCCGTCCGCCGTAGCCGGCCACCCCACACCCCTCCCCTACATCGCCCTGACCTCCACCGCGCCCCTGTCGCCCCTTCCATGTCGCCCCCGCCCCTCTCCTGCGTCGCCATCCCCGATCCAGACCCATGCCGCCGCCGCCAACCCCGTCCGCCGTAGCCGGCCGCCCCGCACCCCTCCCCTGCAGTGCCCCGACCTCCACTGCGCCCCTGCCGGCCCTTCCACGTCGGCCAGCCGCGCCGCGGTCGTCTAGCCGCGCCGCCCCGTCCCCTGCGTCGTCGTCCCCGTGCCCTCCCCTACATCGCCGTCCCTGCCCCGTCCAGCCGCGGCCGTCCGGCCTCCCCCTCCACTGGGCCGCCGCCTCCTCCAGCGGCTGCCCTCCCATCCACCGGCCGCCCTGCGCCTCCTCCACCGATGATCCCCTACAGGTGATCTCCTCCCCCCTTTTTTAGTATAGTTTCTTTTAGTTTAGTTTCTGTTTTAGTTATAGTCATAGTTATAGTTATAGTTTCAGTTTAGTTTTAGTTTAGTTTAGTTTAGTTTATTTTAGATTAGTTTTAGTTTTAGTTTATAAGAAGAAGAAGAGTAGAAGGAGGAGGAGGAGGGAGGAAGAGGAGGAGGGAGAAGAAGAAATAATAATAATAAGAAGAAGACGAAGAGGAGGAGGAGAAGAAGAATAAGAAAAGAAGAAGAAGACGAAAAAGGAGAAGAGGAGGAGGAGGAGGAGGAAGAAGAAGAAGAACAAGAAGAAGAAGAAGAAGAAGAAGAAGAGAAGAAGAAAAGGAAAAAACAGAAAGAAGAAGAAGAAGAAAAATACACCCAGACACCCAGACACCACACCCCGACCCACACATCGACCCCGACCCTGACACCCTGACACCTCGACCCCGACCCCGACCCCGACACCCCGATCCCGACCCCTGACTCCCAACACCCTGACACCACACCCCGACACCCAGACACCACCCCCCGTCACCTTGACACCCCGATCTACCCCGACACCCTGGCACCACACCCCGACCCCGACCCCGACGGGGTCATATATTTGTGAATTATGAGTTAGGTCATATATTTTTCGATTTTGTTATGCAAAACAACATATATATATATATATATATATATATTTGTGTTGACCGGGTGGATTTAAATTTGCAGTTGTTTCGTCGCTGTGAGGGTGTGGTGTTTGACGAGCTCCGCCCCTGCGTTCGCTGGTGAGCACAAATGACATCTCCTCCTCCCGCCCTTCATTTGCTCTGTTCCGATCTTCGTGCCGATGAAACTTGCTAGCTATAGGTGTCAATCATCAGTATGCGTAACCACTATGCGTCTCCCGTTCGAAAGGGTTACATCTATAAATATGCCTGCATTTGCATATTTCTAATCGTAATTCTTTCGAATTGTCCAACGTTATCCATGGATAACCCGAGTATGTGTAGATTGGGTGCATTTTCCCATATGCTCTACTCCGGATCTGATGCAGAATTTCGTTAGTGCCTCCCTGTTGTTCTCCGGGTACACATCCTCTGTGCTTATTGCCAACACGTGTATCAGGAGAACAACAAGGAGGTGCTGCCAAAATTTTGTGTTGGATCTGGAGCACAGCATGGGAAAACGAACCCAATCTACACATACTTGGGTGGGATTAGGACCTATCTTTACCTATTAGCGTGTAGGTTGCATGGACATAATAAAACTGACAAACTCCATTAACTGACGGATATGATTTGCTTAATTATGTATATATTTCTTGTGTGTCCAGTAAGAAGTCAATATGAGTGATCGTGCGTGGATATACACCGGTTACACTAGACAGAAAGTTTGGGCCGAGGAATGGTTAACAAAAACCAAGGGGTTTGTTAGAGCCGCATTTGCAAATGGCAAGAAATTAAGCTGGTGCCCCTGTGTCTGGTGCGACAACTATAATAAGAGGGACGATCTTGAAATGAGTAAAGACCTACATAAGTTTGGTTTTACGCCTGGTTACACGGTCTGGACATTTCATGGTGAGTCTGCCCAATGTGCTAGAGCCGAGGTGGTCTGTCGTCGCACCGACGAGCATGGTACCAGGATGGAAGACTTGGTGCAAGACTTTGATGATGCTCGGGACTCAGACGAGGAGATGGAGGAATATGCAAAGGCCTTCACTGAAATGTTGGAGTCCTCAAAACGTCCTCTCCACGAGCACACTGAGCTTTGTCAGCTGGATGCCATCTCACAAATAATGGCTTTGAAGGCTCAATTGAACTTGGGCAGAGAATGCTACGACGCGATGATGACAGTATTCGGATGATTTCTGCCCAAAGGCCATGTGCTACCTAAAATCCTGTACCAGTCAAACAAAATCCTCCGTGCTCTTAAGACGCCCTACGAGAAGATACATGCCTGTGAGAAAGGATGTGTCTTATTTAGGCTTTAGTATGAGGACTTGAACTATTGTCCCATTTGCAATTCTTCTAAGTATGTTGTGGTAGACAAAGGTATGGGTGAGAAGACGCGGACCAAAATACCCGTTAATGTTCTTCGGTATATGCCAATCATACCAAGACTTCAACGTCTTTTCATGGTCAAAGAGACGGCCATACAGATGACATGGCACTAAACGGGCAAAAGAACCGAGCTAGATGCAGATGGGAATGTGATGATGGTGCACACATCGGATGGTGAAGCGTGGAAGCGCTTCGATGCATTACATAAGGAAAAAATGGCAGATCCAAGGCATCCTCGAGTTGCCATCAACACGGATGGGTTTAGTGTGTTTGGTCAGGAGGCAGCTCATATAGTTGTTGGCCCGTGTTTATCATTCCATTAAATCTTCCCCCGGGCAGATTATGCAAAGAAAGAACATTTTGCTGACGTTGATAATTCCAGGGCCCAACTATCCGGGGAAGAATATGAATGTGTACATGTAGCCGCTTAAGGACGAATTGCAAGAAGCTTGGGATAATGGGTTCAAGACATACAACGCCTTTAGCAAGCAGAACTTCATAATGCATGTCTGGTACATGTACTCGATGCATGACTTGCCGGCGTATGCACTATTCGTTGGCTGGTGTGTGCATATAAGGTTCCCGTGCCCTACATGCAAGGGAGCTCTTGAGTTTCGTTAGCTGACGGCAGGGCACAAGTATGCTTGCTTCGACTTGCATAGACCGTTTCTAGATTCTCGCCATGAAGAACTTTATCAAAGGTAGAGTTGTCAAACACTCTGCACCACCTGCGTTGACAGGCCAACAGACCCTAGATCGGTTAAACGCTCTCGAGCCAGATCCAGAGCTTCCAGGGTATTTCAAGGGGTATAATAAGGAACACACCTGGACTCACAAGACATGCTTGTGGGATCTGCCTTACTTCAAAGACCTCCTTTGCCCACACAACATCTACGTGATGCACACTGAAAAAGAATATCGCCGAAGCCATTTTTGGTACATTGTTCGGCATAGAGGGGAAATGAAAGGATAATACTAAGGCTAGAGTCGATCAAGAGGAGCTATGTGATAGACCATTACAAAACATGCAAGAACCGAAAGGAAAGTGGAACTGGATGAAGCCAAAGGCATGGTTCAATCTTGGAAGGCCAGCTATGGGGGAAATTATTTTGTGGGTGAAAATGCAGTTGATGTTCCCCGATGGGTATGCAAAAAATCTAAAGAGGGGAGCAAGTCTTGAAAAATTGAAAGTATTTGGTCTAAAAAGTCATGATTGGCACATATGGATTGAGCGGATAATGTCGGTGATGTTGCGTGGCTTCATCCCTGAGGATGAATGGCTAGTACTGACAGAGCTGAGCTATTTCTTCCGTGTTCTTTGTGCGAAAGAACTATTGGTTGGCCTCCTAGAAGAAATGCAAAAGTTGGCGCCAGAGTTGATCTGCAAGTTAGAGATGATCTTTCCACCAAGCTTCTTTAATCCAATGCAACACTTGATTTTCCATCTCCCGACCGAGCCAAGATTGGAGGGCCCATGCAAAATCGTTGGTGGTACTCAACTGAGAGGATGCAGAAGACGCTTCTAGCAAAATGTAAAAATAAATGTAGATGTGAGGCATCGATGGCCGAGGCATTCATCACTTAGGAGGCGGCAAACTTCATGACAACACACTACGAAGCCAAAAATCGTCATTTGCATAATCCGAAGCCTCGGTACTATACTGATGGTAGTGAGGACTCCTTTTCAGATGATAGCTACAGTGACGACGAGCTGGTTGAGAAGGGCAAGAAGGTCTACAAGCGTGGCTGTACAAAGCACCCACCCGTGCCGATGACCCCCGACCAGAGGTGGTTGATTGCGCCTAATGGGTTGAAGTAAGTGCATTTACTATTTTTTAACCTTTTGCCTTCATGTTTCTTCAAATTAATATCTAATGTGTTGGCCTTGTCATACTGCAGGGGATGGGTACACCCCCGTGGTGTCCGCAGGCCCAACCAGGTCCTTGGTGTGCTTTGTCGGCATCACTTCCCTGGGTGGGTCATGTTGCCCGCTGAGGGTCAGGTTCCACAGCTAGCACTGAACTGGGAGCTATACTCGATTGCTCCGTCCCCGCCGGAGGAGATGATCGCTGGTGTCTTGTGCGAGACGGTGGCTGACATTGTGTTCCATCAGTTTTGGGTAAGTTCTCCTTTACAGAATTAAAAATCAACACTACCTAGTGATTGTACTAATTAGTGTTGTCTTTTTTGATTGCAGACCTTCTACAAGGTTTCAGAGGGAGAGAGGGAGGCCTCGTCTATGGTTGTCGAAGCCGAGTGCAAGCGCCTACTTCAGAACTTATGGCACGAGGCTCGGGTGCATGCCGTTCGAGACTACTACACCTCGAAGGGTAATAGGAGGGCCAAGTCGAAGTGTCACAACAAGTTTCTGAGTAAGGAGAAGTACATGTAGGTAATTACCTATTCTTAAAGCCTGGAACTTAGTTTTCTTGATTTGATTCGTAGGTGTAGCGCTAAAATTTCTCTTGAATAACTTAGGTGCCCCCGAGATGGTGTGCGGATAAGGTGGACTGTTGGGAGGCGTTGGTGGTTGTGTGGTGCTCTCCTCAATGGCTAGTCAAACACCATAGGGCCAAGGATAAGCGTGACCAAATGGAAGGTGTGCCAAACCATCAAGGGAGCTCCAACCTGTTTGAGTACGGGGATCACTCGGTATGTGGTTTTCTACATGATTCATGCAATTTCATTCTTCATGCTAGAATTTTTCCCTTCCAAAATGACTTAATATACTTAGTTAGTTAAAAATGGCATAACTACCTTGGATAGTTCATTTATGACATAATTAGCTCTAAAATGACATAATAACCTTAGATAGCTCTATAAAATAACTAAATATGCTTTACTTAGTTAAAAAATGGCATAACTACCTAGGATAGCTAAATAATGACCTAAACTAATCTTAGCTAGTTCATTTATGACATATTTAACTCTAAAATGACATAATAACCTTAGATAGCTCTACAAAATGACTTAATATGCTTTAGTTAGTTAAAAATGGCATAACTACCTTGGATAGCTCAATAACGAACTAAACTAATCTTAGCAAGTTCATTCATGAAATAATTAGCTCTAATATGACATATAACCTTAGATAGCTCTATACAATGCCTAAATATGCTTTAGTTAGCTAAAAATGGCATAACTACCTAGGATAGCTCAACAATGACATAATTAGCATACTTTGGTCAAAAATGGCATAATAATCTTGGTTCCCTCCAAAATGACCTGAACTTAGCTTATTTTCCTCGAAAATGACATAATAACCTTACTTAGCTACAAAATGACCTATTTTTACATAGCAATATCATTCTTCATGATAGCTTGAGCCCTTAACTAATATTTTCTTCCTCTCTCTCAGGCGCGCCACAACAAGAAGCCTGTGCCAAATCTGTTTGACCTCTATGGCATGGCCCATACTGCCTCGTACAAGAAGGCCAAGCCATTCTCGGAGTCTGACCTAGATCATCCAGAGAGCTTCACCAACATCTCCTCCCACCACAAGATAATGGAATACAGAGACGAGGGGAAGGCGAGGAAAGGGGAGGACTTTAACTTGGGCCAGGATCCTTTTGATACAGAGCTGGTGATGATATCTGGTGGCGGGAGGTCCCATGGCTCCATAGCCATTGGTGATGGACTGATACGTTGTCCTAGGACTCTCCCGCAGATCAAGAAGTGCCAGAGTAGCTCTGATCCTGAGATAACGCCACATGCACGGCCCGCGCAGTTCTCCATGGTGGCTAGTCATACGAACTCTCTCACCTTTCCTCCATTACATTGTGTGTGCGTCCGTCGATGATTAGAATGCTAATGAGGACTGGTGTGTTGTAGGCATTGGTTGAGAAAGAGAGATTGAACACCCAGGTGCTTTTGGAGGAGGCGAAAAGGGAGGCGACGGAAAGGGAGAGGACGGCTAAGCTATTGGAAGAGGAGAGGAACTAGAACAAGGCGTCTCACCAGTCCCTATACGAGCTCCTCGTGGTACGTTTCTCATGCATATTAGCCAAATCATGCACGTAATGTTCGCATTGATAACTAATATGACTGACTCGTGAGAACCAAATGTGCAGACCGTATGTGAGAAAAACGGCCAGACCCCTCCGCCGATGCCCCAGATTGCTCCGGCAATCACGGTGAGTTTGATTTGAATGGTCGTTAGTTACTAGTATTCACATTTCAGTTTCATCATGCTAACGAGACATTATTGGAAATGATCTTTGGTGCAGCATGCCTCCCGACAAGCATCGACCAATCCTTCTGCGTCTGGCAATGGCGGAACCCCGACCGGTCCTTCACCTCCGTCTACCACTGGCGCAGCCCCGACCGTTTCTTCACCTCCGTGATAACAACATTTTCATTCTTATTTAGCCTTTTTAGTCCATTTAAGACATTATTTAGCCTATTTAGTCCACAAATGACATAATAAGATGAAGAAAATCAAGGAAGAGGAAGAAAAGAAGGAACAGGAAGAATAGAAGAAGAAGAATAGTTCTTCTTCTTCTTCTTCTTTTCTTCTTCTTCTTCTTCTTCTTCATCATCTTCTCCTCCTCTTACTTGTTTGTATTCGTAAATGGCATAATAACCTTGCTAACCTCATAAATGTCATATACTTAGCTTGTTGTCCTCTAAAATGACAGCATAAGCTTAGTTAGGTCAAAAATGGCATAATTAGCTAGATTAGCTCAAAAATGACCAAGTTTACCTAGGTTAGCTCCAATATGATCCATTTAACCCACGTTAGCTCCAAAATGACTTATTTACCTAGCTTAGCTCTAAATTGACCTACACACTTAGCATTTTTACCTACCTTAGCCCAAAAATGGCATTTTAACCTACATTAGTTAGAAAATAAGAAGATAAAGAATAGGAGAGGAGAGAAAGAAAGAGAAGATAAATTCTTCTTTTTATTTTCCTCCTCTTCCTTTTCTTCTATCTAGTGTTCTTCTTCTTCTAACTTTCATCTTTCCCATTTTGCGGATTTTCTTTAGATGAGTAAGCTTGCATTGATGGAGTGTACTATTCTTCTGGTGCTTCCTTGTTGTTTATGAAAACTTGTTTGGATATGCATGTCTATATGGATATGTTGTTGGAAACTTGTTTCTGGATATGTGTGTTTATATGGATATGTTGGATAGGATGGACATTGTTGAACTGTGTTGTTGGATATGTTGGATTTGATGAAATATGTTATTGGACATGTTGTTATATGTTGTTGGATATGTTTGATATGTATGTATGTATATTTGTGTATGAAATCCTGTCAAATTAAATGGATTCAAATAAAAACAGGGGATATATAGCCTCTTTGCCGTCTGCTAGCGGACAACAAAGAGGACACGTGGCAGCTACCTGTAGAAACTGGGAAAACTAGGCTGACATTCGAATCTTTGCCGTTAACTACCAGATGGCAAAGTGTCCAAATAGGCCTGGCAAATAGGGCCAGCTATGCCATCCGCTCAAAGCACTTTGCCATCAACTAGCCGACGGCATAGCTGGCCACGTGGCAACTTCCCAGTGCTGGCCGAGCTAAGCTCCTTGCCGTCTATCAGCAGACGGCAAAGAGCATTTCCCCTTTGCCGTCTGCTGGCGGACGACAAATCCCGCCGTTAACCCCTAACGCCCGTCACCCCACCCCACTGTCGTCCATGATCTTTGCCGTCTGGTGGCCTCCGATGGCGGACAACACAACCCTTTGCCGGCACTCGTTTAGCCGGACAGTTTGCCGTCCGCGATGCATGTGTTTGCCATCCGCCATGGCATACCGCAAACAAGTTGATTCTAGTAGTGTATGACGTATATCGCACACACCTTGATCTGGCTGACCGTTTCTATTGTGTTGCCTAATAACACACAGTTCATCCTAGTGAACCATATGCCATATATCACACACACCTTCATCTATCTGACCGTTTCTGCTGTTATGCTCATCACAAACAGTTAATTCGAGTGAACCGTATGCCCCGCATTGCACATGCGACTAAAATCTGAACCATGTTTGATGTATCCGCCATCGCAAACGTTTTGTATCTTTTTTGACGGATATTTTACATCTTTGTTTGCAATTAATGCATCACACATAGTTTCTTCGAAGGGTCTCTAATTATAGTGTCGTGTTAGCAGCATCCTGCAATAGTGAGGATAAGGAGAAGACGACATTCATTACTACGTGTGGTATGTACTGCTTTGTACGGATGCCTTTCGGATTAAAGAGTGTCGGAGCAATATTTGCAAGGGCTGTGCAAATTGGTTTTCGTTCCCAGCTACACAGAAATGTGGAAGCTTATATGGATGATATAGTGGTCAAAAACAGGTACAAGGATTCCCTGATCCAAGATTTAGAAGAAACATTCACAAATATGTGCAATATCAACTTGAAGCTCAACCCTTGTAAGTGTCAGTTTGGTGTCGCGTTTGGCAAGCTTCTCTAGTTCTTTGTATCTCAACATGGAGTTGAAGCCAGCCCCGACAAGATGAAAGGAATTGAGCTGTTGGAGGCACGGAAGCATTTCAAGGATGTGATGTGTCTTGCTGGTTGCGTAGCAGTTCTAAGCAGGTTCATCTCCAAGTCAGCTAAGCGTGCCTTGCCATTTTTCAAAATCTTCAAAAAGGCAGGTCCAATGCAATGGACCCCTAAAGCAGGGGCTACGCACCAAGACTTGAAGGAGCACCTCTCCCTCTCTGCGAGTACTAGTTGCGCCAATTCCAGGAGAGTCGTTGTTTCTATACCTAGCGACAACCAATCAAGTGGTCAGTGTTGCAATAGTGGCCGAGAGGGAAGCCGAAGACAAAGAGATAGAAACTACAGAACCTCAAGACAACAAGCCAGAATCTTCAGGTGCCGTCAACCCAAGTTCAGCGCAAGCAAAGGAGAGAGAACATCAAGTTGTGAAGAAGAAGAAGAAGAAGACGGTGCATCGCCTAGTGTACATTGTTAGTTCCCTTCTTCAGGGGGCTGGGTCAAGGTACTCCGGTGTGCAGAAGTTGCTATTTGGCCTCCTTATGGCCTCAAGGAAGTTCCGCCATTACTTCCAAGCACATTAGATCACTGTCGTCACTCTCTTTCCACTGCAGCGCATCTTGAGAAATCTAGAAGCCACTGGCAGGATAGTGGAGTGCGTGTTGGAGCTGTCGAGCTTTGATTAGAAGTTGGAAAGTACATCAACAATTCGAAGAAGAGCCTTGGCAGAGTTCATTACAGAATGGACACCAACCCCAGACAAAGAAATATCATAGACCTTGCTTCCCGACAAGGAAGGGCCCCAGGATTGGATCATGTACTTTGATGGTGCTTTCTCACTCTAGGGCGCCGGTGCTGGAGTGCTACTTCTAGCACCCACCGGAGAGCATCTCAAGTATATAGTTCAAATGAAGTTTTCCCGGGAGCAGGCCACCAACAACACTGTTGAGTATGAAGGATTGCTTGCCGGACTCCGCATTGCAATTGACCTTGGCATCACAAAGTTGATCATGAGAGGCGACTTGCAGTTGGTGGTAAAACAAGTGAACAAGGATTACCGCAGCCCGTTGATGGAGATGTATGTGTACGAAGTGAGGAAGTTGGAAACACAGTTTGACTGTGTGTAGGCAGAGCATGTTCCTCGCACTGAGAACAACATTGACAGTGACATTTCGAAGCATGCCACCAAGAAATTACCTGTGGAACCATGTACCTTTGTGCTCCTTCTGAAGCAACCTTCAGTTGCATCCTCAATGAGGCCAAACAAGAGAAGAGAGTAGAATTCTGGCAAGTACTTTCGGTAGAGCTTCCTACAACCACCGGGAAGAAAGCTGTCGAAAACAACCAAATGCTTGTCGATGAGCAGCAGGCTTTGGCAGGTCATGATGCCCTTGCTATCAAGACAAGTGCTCCCACAGCGGAATAGATGCCTTTGGTCCTTGTCATCGAGCCACAGGCTCTGGCATGGGCACAACAGATTGTCCATTACCTTCAGACAGGTCAACTACCCGATGTACAAGAAGAAGCTGAGAAAGTTGCCTGACAATCAAGTATGTATCAGTTTGTTGATAGCATTCTATTCAAAAAACGATCGAATGGGGTGAAACTTAAGTTCATTTACTGGGAAGATGGATAGAAGCTGGTGGCAGAGATACATGAAGGGGTGTGTGGCTCCCTGATGCGGAGCATCCCAAGGTCATCCCCATGGACCTACCTACCTCTCCTACTACACCACTTGGACCAATGACACGAGCTCGAGCGAAGGCTACCGAAGATAAGTGAACTCACTCCTCTCCGAACTACCACCTTCCATGCATGAAAATTGGCTACTACCTCAAGTGGAAACCCTATATGTGATCAGGTGCTTGGAGGAAAGCGACAGACCAACTGCACTCAACTGACTAGACGGTGAGGACACCAAGTCAATGGGACAAGAAGAAGAACTGCTCGAAGTTCCCAGGCTCCGGATGACCAACGAACCCCGAACGTCCGACGACCTCCAGGCCCCGGAAGTCCAGCCCTCTCCGGATGACCGACACTTCCACAACCGAGCCAAAACTTCGGACTTCCGAAGCTCTATGGATGACTGACGCCCCGGATGTCCGACCCTGACCGGACGTCCGATCGAATACCACCCGAGCCGAATCTACAGACGTCCGATAGGCACCGGACGTCGAGACCCTCGCTAGCCTCAGACGACCGATGACTCCGGGACGTCTGACGCCTGTGTGCTGTTAAGTGATGGGCCGCAGTGAAACGCCCTCGATGCGGCTATATCTCCCACGTGTAGAAGCACGACTTAGAGGCATAACCGCATTGAAAGCAATGTCGCAAGTGAGGTAATCTTCACACAACCCATGGAATACATAAGGGAAAAGATACATAGTTGGCTTACAATCGCCACTTCAAACAATTACAGGAATAAAGCATTACATCATCCAGATACAATCAAGGTCTGACTACGGACCAAAATAAAAGAAGACTACCCCAACTGCTACACAGATCCCCGATCGACCCCAACTGGGCTCCACTACTGATCAACTAGAACGAAACAACATGAAGGATGAGATCTTCAACGAGCTCCTCCTTGAGCTAGGTTGCGTCATTTTCATGGTTCAACGGCACCCGCAAGCTGGTTTTGGAAGTATCTGTGAGTCACGGGGACTCAACAATCTCACACCCTCGTGATCAAGACTATTTAAGCTCATAGGAAGGGTAAAAGGTACGAGGTGGAGCTGCAGCAAGCGACTAGCATATATGGTGGCTAACCTATTCGCAAAAGAGAGCGAGAAGAGAAGGCAAAAGCACGGTCGAACAACTATGATCAAGAAGTGATCCTAGAACAACCTACGTCAAGTATAACCCCAACACCATGTTCACTTCCCGGACCCCGCCGAGAAGAGACCATCACGGTAACACACGCGGTTGATGTATTTTAATTAAGATCAAATTCAGGTTTTCTACAACCGGACATTAACAAATTCCCATCTGCCTATAACCACGGGCACGGCTTTCGAAAGTTCAAGTCCCTGCAGGGGTGTCCCAACTTAGCCCATTACAAGCTCTCACGGTCAACAAAGGATATTCCTTCTCCCAAGACATTCCGATCAGACTCGGCATCCAGGTTACAAGACATTTCGACAATGGTAAAACAAGTCCAGCAACACCGCCCGAATGTGCCGACAAATCCCGATAGGAGCTGCACATATCTCGTTCTCAGGGCACACTCAGATGAGCTCTCCATACAACTGAAACCAAACCTCAAGTTTCCCCGAGGGGGCACTGCACAGGGCTCTAGTTTGGACCAACACTCAGAGGAGCACTGGCCCGGGGGGGAAAAAGAAAAGGCTAGGTGGCGAATGGTAAAACCAATACTAGGCATTGCTGGAGGAGTTTTATTCAAGGAAAACTGTCAAGGGGTTCCCATTATAACCCAACCGCGTAAGGAACGCAAATCCGGGAACATAACACCGATATGACGGAAACTAGGGCGGCAAGAGTGGAACAAAACACCAGGCATAAGGCCGAGCCTTCCACCCTTTACCAAGTATATAGATGCATTAATTAAATAAGAGATATTGTGATACCCAACAAAATATCCATGTTCCAAACAAGGAACAAGCTCCAATCTTCACCTGCAACTAACAACGCTATAAGAGGGGCTGAGCAAAGGGGTAACATAGCCAAACAACGGTTTGCTAGGACAAGGTGGGTTAGAGGCTTGGTTTAACAATATGGGAGGCATGATAAGCAAGTGGTAGGTATCGCAGCATAGGCATGGCAAAAGAGCGAGCAACTAGCAAGCAAAGATAGAAGTGATTTCGAGGGTATGGTTATCTTGCCTGAAATCCGGCAAGGAAGAAGAACGGGTCCACGAAGAAGACAAACGGACGCAGTCGAATGGGTCCTCACAAACGCGACGTTACCGAAACCAACCCGAAGAAGCAACACCGGAAAGAAGCACACAACATAGTAAGCAACCATCACATGAACATGGTATGATGCGGGATGCGGTATGTGATGCATATGCATAATTTGCAAAGGAATGATTGAAACTGACCTCAACGTGGAAATCCAAGAGTGCCACTGGAAAGGTGAGGTGATTTCGGTTGAAATCGATATAAAGATCACCCGAATGGGATGCATGGTTTGAAAATGGCAAGCAAAACAAATATGACACCGGTCTGCGATAATCAGCGAGTAGCCAACTAAATGCACCAAGATAATTCTGCTACAGCACTCAAACATGACAACAAAATACATGGCAGGGATCCACTCATGAAGCTTGACAAAAGATGAACACTGAGCTACGGATAATTCATCCATTAACAGGTTCAAACAAGCATGGCAAAAGTGCAAATGATAACAGGTTTCAGACTTAGTGAAATTAACACAAGTCTGGAATTTATCATCAGGAAGCACATTTTAGAGCATGAAAACTATATGCTACAGGAACATAACATGGCAAAGCAAGGCATGACATGAAGCTACTCAAAGCACTTAACAAACGTCCCTTAGTGACCTTGAGCCAAAAGGAATCAGAAAATACAATTGCAAGCATGTGAACATGGCAAAAACATAAACAGATTCAGACTTAGTGAAAAACTAGAGCATGCAAATCAGTTAACAAGTAGGCATGTTTACGAGCTCGATGCACTCACTACGAGGCATTGCATGATAATATAAGCATATACTCATCAAGAAGACATAGCATAGAAGCTAGACATGGAAAGAACAATAACATATCATGCACGGATCAATACCAACATCCTCGGCAAAATCGCTAATCATGTCAACAATCTGCCCGGATTATTTTATAGCGAAAGTAGAGCTCGATTGACTCAAGCTAGGGTGCTCCATAATTGCAAACAAAGACATCGATGGATATAGCACCACAATGTTAACAAAATATCCTTACTGAATATCCTCAAAAGAGGCACAGATCACTAGGAAACAACATGAACATATGGCATAACGACAAAATCAGGACAAGGACTTTGTGAAATTCTAAGTCCCTGAAATAAACATTACCGATTACGCTACTTTGCAAGCTAGTGCTAGTCAACACAAATATCACAAAAATACATGGCAAGCACCTATGTAAAGATGGCATGGCATCTAACAAAACACATGTAGAGCTTAGGATCATATCATGCACACATTAATCATTGCAAAAATGACAAATAGCTATTTGATGAAACAGATCTGACAAATTCACCACATAGCCCTCTGCCAACAGCATTTCGGGCATCAATATGAGCTCAAATGAAAATGATGCAATGAGATGAAATGATGTACTCGTCGGGGCGAACATTTTGATGTGCTACACACACAAATCGGAGCTACGGATGCAGAGATACCATGCGATGAAGATAGCATAAAACATAGCAAATCTGGGGACTTCGAAGAAATTTGGACCTCTCCGGGAAAAGTCAACCCGAGACGGAGACATGCGGGACGGAGGGATCCGGATCTCGGCGAGTGTGTTTGGTTCAGGGAATTGGTGTATCTGATCCACCTTGCCGGATCGGATCTGGAGCGGATTCCGGCGAGGTGGGCGCGGACTCCGGCGAGCTTGGGCGCCGGCGAGGAGGAGATCCGATGGCGGGGCTGGCCAGGTCCGGCCGGTCGGCGCCAGATCCGGGCACGGCAGCGCGCGGTTGGGCACGGGAAGGCGGAGGCGAGGTCCGACAGGGCCTGGGCGGCGGTTGGCGGCGGGGTGCTCGCGCCGGCGACGAGGGCGTGGGTC
>NC_057806.1:236580924-236593944 GCF_018294505.1 Triticum aestivum
TCCCCGGTGAAGGGCGGCGGCGCAGGAGGCGGGACCGGCGCGGGCACGGCCAGGGAGGCGGCAGCGTCGGGATGGGCTCCGCGGGCCCGATCCAAGCCCGGCGGGCCTGGCGTGGTGGGAGGAGAGAGAGAGCGGAAGTGGTGAGGTGGCAAGCTCCGGTTGGCTGGAGGCGGCGGCGCGGACATGTCCGGCACGGGGAGATTTGTCCGGTGGCGCGAGGTAGGAGGAGCTAGGGTTTCATCCGCGAAAATTGGGAGGGGATCACATATTTATAGGTAGAGGGAGCTAAGAGAGTCCAAATGAGGTGTGGTTTTCGGCCACGCGATCGTGTTCGAATGACCGAGATGATGGAGAGGGTTTAGGTGGGTTTTGGGCCACTTTTGAGGGGTGTTGGGCTGCAACACAAACGAGGCCTTTTCGGTCCCTCGGTTAACCGTTGGAGTATCAAACGAAGTCCAAATGGCACGAAATTTGACAGGCGGTCTACCGGTAGTAAACCAAGGCCGCATGGAAAGTCTTGGTCCAATCCGAAAACGTTTAGCGCCCGCACACGAAAAGAGGTAGAAAGGGACAACGGGTGACATAGGAGCGCTCGATTGCAAAACGGACAACGGGGAAAAGGCTCGGATGCATGAGACGAACATGTATGCAAATGAAATGCACATGATGACATGATATGCAATGCATGACACGCAAGCAATGACAAGGCACCAACGGCTAATAACTTGAGGACACCTGGCACATCGGTCTTGGGGCGTTACAACACTCCACCACTACGAGAGGATCTCGTCCCGAGATCTAGAATGGCACCAGAGGGAAAAACTGAAGAGAAAGAGAAGAGGTAAAACTAAGTTGCTTCTTTGACAAATGAGTGATACCGAAGAACCTTGAAAAAGGTTAAGCCATTTCGAGAAAAGAATACAACAGAGATAAATGAAGTTGAAAGCACTCTGTTAGCAAAGAGGAACAAGGAAGAACAACTTTGGGTAGCACTCCGGTTGAGAAGGGATGCAAGGCTTGATAAGATGAAAAGAACTTGAGCCGAGGGCACAACTCTCCGGTTAAATGGATAGGCATGAAGAAAATATGATCTTTGACAAAACGAGATGACGGGTGAAAAGAACAACATCACAAGGCCTCCGGAAGAAAAGAGAGAATGGAATGGAATGAACAGAGAAGAAAACAACATCTTCTTCCTTGAAAGAGCTTGACAAGCATCCTTAGGAGAAGGGTCGAACGGAATTGTTGGAAAAATGACAACGAAAAAGGATATGCTTGATAGTGGGCTTATGGAGAACAAATCAAAACTATGAGGTGAAATTCTGCCACTCACGGGAAAAGAATTGGATTTGAATTGATATGAATAAGGACGCGAGAAACTATTTCACCAGAAGGATAAATGAAGAACTTGGGTCATTTATAAGCACCATAAATAGCAAAATCCTTAGGGAAAGCTTTAGGTGAAATATTACCCAAGATAACTCCAACGAAGAGGTTGATGGATTTAAAATACCCCATTCTTAACAACCTGTGAATCATGAAATATGAACTCAAATTATCAAGAATGACATAATACCACCTCCAATGATACAGAAGAAGGAATTGCACTCCGGATTACAATATTAAGAAAGCTTGAGCTTCATAGAAAAGAATCTCGATGAACACTTCGAGAAGGAATTAAATCCTTGATGACCCATCATGTAGAGCCTCCATGAAGAACTCCGGTAAAAGAAAGATCAAATGAAAAGAAAGAGAAGTAGAAAACACAAGGTTAAACCTTGCAATGATTTAGATGGATCTTCGCAATGAAATAATTGCGAGAGCTTGGAACTCGGGGAAAGAAAGAGAAAATGACACAATTGAAATCAGGAATTCAATGAACCTCTAGAATAAGGAATTAATCATTCGGATGAAACAAGAATAAGAATTACATTATGCTTGTCCTTCATCAATTAAATTGATGATCAACAATGGATTTGGCATACTAGTTATTCTCGTAGAAAGAATTAAGCGAGATATAGCGCAAACTTGGGAAGATCTTCGACGAATCCACTGGTAGGATTGAAAATAGCAAATGAATTGATATGATAACAAGGTAAGAAGAATCTTGAACGAACCACCGTAAGAATTGAAAATGAACGAAGAGAAGATAAAGAAACACCGGGAAGAATTATGAAATGAACGAGGATACTTGAGAGAATTTATATACAAGTGAACGAAGGGATCACGAACTGATTAGAGAATATTGAATGATGCACTGGTAAGATTTGGAGAATGATAGCTGAAGGCTGAGAATGAATAAGTCTTCTGAAATGATGGGCTCCAGAGGAAGGAAAAGAGAAAACAACTCATGAAATGCTCCGGATGGATGAAGGGAATTCCCACAATTGAAAATAATAATGAGGTGGTGGCATGATTCTAGAACAACCTACGTCAAGTATAACCCCAACACCGTGTTCACTTCCCGGACCCCGCCGAGAAGAGACCATCACGGTAACACACGCGGTTGATGTATTTTAATTAAGATCAACTTCAGGTTTTCTACAACCGGACATTAACAAATCCCATCTGCCCATAACCACGGGCACTGCTTTCGAAAGTTCAAATCCTTGCAGGGGTGTCCCAACATAGCCCATCACAAGCTCTCACGGTCAACAAAGGATATTCCTTCTCCCAAGACATTCCGATCAGACTCGGCATCCAGGTTACAAGACATTTCGACAATGGTAAAACAAGTCCAGCAACACTGACCGAATATGCCGACAAATACCAATAGGAGTTGCACATATCTCGTTCTCAGGGCACACTCAGATGATCTCTCCATACAACTAAAACCAAACCTCGAGTTTCCCCGAGGGGGCACTGAACAGGGCTCTAGTTTGGACCAACACTCAGAGGAGCACTGGCCCAGGGGGTAAAATAATGATGACCCTCAGGAGCGCGACTCCCAAGGGAAAAGAAAAGGCTAGGTGGCGAATGGTAAAACCAATGTTGGGCATTGCTGGAGGAGTTTTATTCAAGGCGAACTGTCAAGGGGTTCCCATTATAACCCAACCGTGTAAGGAACGCAAATCCTGGAACATAACACCAATATGACGGAAACTAGGGCGGCAAGAGTGGAACAAAACACCAGGCATAAGGCCGAGCCTTCCACCCTTTACCAAGTATATAGATGCATTAATTAAATAAAAGATATTGGGACACCCAACAAAATATCCATGTTCCAAACATGGAACAAGCTCCAATCTTCACCTGCAACTAACAACGCTATAAGAGGGGCTGAGCAAAGCGGTAACATAGCCAAACAACGGTTTGCTAGGACAAGGTGGGTTAGAGGCTTGGTTTAACAATATGGGAGGCATGATAAGCAAGTGGTAGGTATCGCAGCATAGGCATGGCAAAAGAGCGAGTAACTAGAAAGCAAAGATAGAAGTGATTTCGAGGGTATGGTCATCTTGCCTGAAATCCGGCAAGGAAGAAGAACGAGACCATGAAGAAGACAAACAGACGCAGTCGAACGGGTCCTCACAAACGCGACATTACCAAAACCAACCCGAAGAAGCAACACCAGTAAGAAGCACACAACATAGTAAGCAACCATCACATGAACATGGTATGATATGCGGGATGCGGTATGTGATGCATATGCATAATTTGGAAAGGAATGATTGAAACTGACCTCAACTGGTCAATCCAAGAGTGCCACCGGAAAGGTGAGGTGATTTCGGTTGAAATCGATACAAAGATCACCGGAATCGGATGCATGGTTTGAAAATGGCAAGCAAAACAAATATGACACCGGTCTGCGATAATCAGCGAGTAGCTAACTAAATGCACCAAGATAATTCTGCTACAGCACTCAAACATGACAACAAAATACATGGCAGGGATCCACTCATGAAGCTTGACAAAAGATGAACACCGAGCTACGGCTAATTCATCCATTAACAGGTTCAAACAAGCATGGCAAAAGTGCAAATGATAACAGGTTTCAGACTTAGTGAAATTAACACAAGTCTGGAATTTATCATCAGGAAGCACACTTTAGAGCATGAACACTATATGCTACAGGAACATAACATGGCAAAGCAAGGCATGGCATGAAGCTACTCAAAGCACTTAACAAAAGTCCCTTAGTGACCTTGAGCCAAAAGGGATCAGAAAATACAATTGCAAGCATGTGAACATGGCAAAAACATAAACAGATTCAGACTTAGTGAAAAACTGGAGCATGCAAATCAGTTAACAAGTAGGCATGTTTACGAGCTCGATGCACTCACTACGAGGCATTGCATGATAATATAAGCATATACTCATCAAGGAGACATATCATAGAAGCTATACATGACAAGAACAAGAACATAGCATGAACGGATCAATAGCAACATCCTCGGCAAAATCGCTAATCATGTCAACAATCTGCCAGGATTATTTTATAGCAAAAGTAGAGCTCGATTGACTCAAGCTCGGGTGCTCCATAATTGCAAACAAAGACATCGATGTATATAGCACCACAATGTTAACAAAACATTCTTACTGATCATCCTCAAAAGAGGCATAGATCACTAGGAAACAACATGAACATATGGCATAACGACAAAATCAGGACAAGGACTTTGTGAAATTCTAAGTCCCTGAAATCAACATTACCGATTACGCTACTTTGCAAGCTTGTGCTAGTCAAAACAAATATCACAAAAAATACATGTCAAGCACCTATGTAAAGATGGCATGGCATCTAACAAAACACATGTAGAGCTCAGGATCATATCATGCACACATTAATCATGGCAAAAATGACAAATAGCTATTTGATGAAACAGATCTGACAAATTCACCACATAGCCCTCTGCCAACAGCATTTCGGGCATCAAGATGAGATCAAATGAAAATGATGCAATGAGATGAAATGATGTACTCGTCGAGGCGAACATTTTGATATGCTACACGCGCAAATCGGAGCTACGGATGCAGAGATACCATGCGATGAAATAGCATAAAAACAAAGCAGATCTGGGGACTTCTCCGGGAAAAGTCAACCCGGGACGTAGATGTGCGGGACCGAGGGATCGGATCTCGGCGAGGGTGTTTGGTTCAGGGAATTGGTGGATCTGATCCACCTTGCCGGATCGGATTTGGAGCGGATTCCGGCGAGGTGGGCGCGGACTCTGGCGAGCTTGGCCGCCGGCGAGGAGGAGATCCGGTGGTGGGGCTGGCCAGGTCCGGCCGGCCGGCGCCGGATCCGGGCACGGCGGCGCGCGGTTGGGCACGGGAAGGCGGAGGCGAGGTCCGACAGGGCCTGGGCGGCGGTTGGCGGTGGGGTGCTCATGCCGGCGACGAGGGCATGGGTCACCGGCGGGCGGCGGCGGGTGGTGGCCAGCACCGTCGAGGAGGCGTGCGGCGGCGATCCCCAGTGAAGGGCGGCGGCGCAAGAGGCGGGACCGGCGCGGGCGCGGCCAGGGAGGCGGCGGCGGCGGGATGGGCTCCGCGGGCCCGATCCGAGCCCGGCAGGCCTGGCGCGGTGGGAGGAGAGAGAGGGCGGCGGTGGTGAGGTGGCGAGCTCCAGTTGGCTGGAGGCGGCGGCGCGGACATGTCCGGCACGGGGAGGTTTGTCCGGTGGCGCGAGGTAGGAGGAGCTAGGGTTTCATCCGCGAAAATTGGGAGGGGATCACATATTTATAGGTAGAGGGAGCTAAGAGAGTCCAAATGAGGTGTGGTTTTCGGCCACGCGATCGTGTTCGAACGACCGAGATGATGGAGAGGGTTTAGGTGGGTTTTGGGCCACTTTGGAGGGGTGTTGGGCTGCAACACAAACGAGGCCTTTTTGGTCCCTCGGTTAACCGTTGGAGTATCAAACGAAGTCCAAATGGCACGAAATTTGACAGGCGGTCTACTGGTAGTAAACCAAGTCCGCATGGAAAGTCTTGGTCCAATCCGAAAACGTTTAACGCCCGCACACGAAAAGAGGTAGAAAGGGACACCGGGTGACATAGGAGCGCTGGATTGCAAAACGGAGAACGGGGAAAAGGCTCGGATGCATGAGACAAACATGTATGCAAATGAAATGCACATGATGACATGATATGCAATGCATGACACGCAAGCAATGACATGGCACCAACGGCGAATAACTGGAGGACACCTGGCACATCGGTCTTGGGGCGTTACAACACTCCACCACTACGAGAGGATCTCGTCCCGAGATCCAGAATGGCACCGGAGGGAAAAACTGAAGAGAAAGAGAAGAGGTAAAACTAACTTACTTCTTTGACAAATGAGTGATACCGAAGAACCTTGAAAAAGGTTAAGCCATTTCAAGAAAAGAATACAACGGAGATAAATGAAGTTGAAAGCACTCTGTTAGCAAAGAGGAACAAGGAAGAACAACTTTGGGCAGCACTCCGGTTGAGAAGGGTTGCAAGGCTTGATAAGATGAAAAGAACTTGAGCCGAGGGCACAACTCTCCGGTTAAATGGATAGGCATGAAGAAAATATGATCTTTGACAAAACGAGATGACGGGTGAAAAGAACAACATCACAAGGCCTCCGGAAGAAAAGAGAGAATGGAATGGAATGAACGGAGAAGAAAACAACATCTTCTTCCTTGAAAGAGCTTGACAAGCATCCTTAGGAGAAGGGTCGAACGAAATTGTTGGAAAAATGACAACGAAAAAGGATATGCTTGATAGTGGGCTTATGGAGAACAAATCAAAACTATGAGGTGAAATTCTGCCACTCACGGGAAAAGAATTGGATTTGAATTGATATGAATAAGGACGCGAGAAACTCTTTCACCGGAAGGATAAATGAAGAACTTGGGTCATTTATAATCACCATAAATAGCAAAATCCTTAGGGAAAGCTTTAGGTGAAATATAACCAAAGATAACTCCAACGAAGAGGTTGATGGATTTAAAATACCCCATTCCTAACAACCTGTGAATCATGAAATATGAACTCAAATTATCAAGAATGACATAATACCACCTCCAATGATACAGAAGAAGGAATAGCACTCCGGATTACAATATTAAGAAAGCTTGAGCTTCATAGAAAAGAATCTCGATGAACACTTCGAGAAGGAATTAAATCCTTGATGACCCATCATGTAGAGCCTCCATGAAGAACTCCGGTAAAAGAAAGATCAAATGAAAAGAAAGAGAAGTTGAAAACACAAGGTGAAACCTTGCGATGATTTAGATGGATCTTCGCAATGAAATAATTGCGAGAGCTTGAAACTCCGGGAAAAAAGAGAAAATGACACAATTGAAATCAGGAATTTGATGAACCTCCGGAATAAGGAATTAATCATACGGATGAAACAAGAATAAGAATTAAATTATGCTTGTCCTTCATCAATTAAATTGATGATCAACAATGGATTTGGCATACTACTTATTCTCGTAGAAAGAATTAAGCGAGATATAGCGCAAACTTGGGAAGATCTTCGACGAATCCACCGGTAGGATTGAAAACAGCAAATGAATTGATATGATAACAAGGTAAGAAGAATCTTGAACGAACCACCGTAAGAATTGAAAATGAACGAAGAGAAGATAAAGAAACACCGGGAAGAACTATGAAATGAACGAGGATAGTTGAGAGAATTTAGATACAAGTGAATGAAGGGATCACGGACTGATTAGAGAATATTGAATGATGCTATGGTAAGATTTGGAGAATGATAGCTGAAGGCTGAGAATGAATAAGTCTTCTGAAATGATGGGCTCCGGAGGAAGGAAAAGAGAAAACAACTCATGAAATGCTCCGGATGGATGAAGAGAATTCCCACAATTGAAAATAATAATGAGGTGGTGGCATGATTCTAGAACCATGAATCTTGAAGAGAATGGAGCAAGATTAAAGAGAAACTCTTCTTCGGTCTTCAAAATCCGAGAATGACGACGAGAATCACCACCATGAATTATTTAAACACTCCGGAATGAATAATGGAAAAGGTTGAGCCAACGATGAAAAGAATTTGAAAGATCTTGGAGAAAAAACGTAAGACTGATGACAATCATTTTTTTACGTCAAACTTTGACATGAATTTGAAAATAGCTCCGGTAAAATAAGAAGAGTCGGGTAAGATCCTAGGAAAAGACCTGTGGGTTAGGGCCCACTCAAAAGAAACACCGTTGAAATGATTGCTTGAAAAGAGAGATTCCACCGGTTGAATTAAATGGCTTGACTGAGATAACAACCCCGAAATAGGTTGAACGGATCTTGAATGACAAGACGAGCCTTTTGAGATATCTTGAGCACTCCAGAACAATAGAATAGCAAGCGGGGAAGATTAAGAGGTGCACCGGCATAAGAACACATTTGCAACGAGGAAAAGGATGTGATCAACAAAGCTTGACTTGAAACCACCGGAGAAGAAAAAGAACGAAGAATGATTAACTTGAAACTCCGTTAGAATCTTCATGATAAATCATCGGATAAGACATTGATGGAAAAGAATGGAAAGACTTCACAACAATAAAAGGATACTTGAATAAGAAATCTGGGTCCTTGAAGAAAAAGGGGTGGGTGGGTGGGAAAAACAAAGTCAACTTGGAACGGATGAAGATAACACCGTTGAGAAGAACTAGTAATAGATCTTGCTGATATTGAAATGATCGGATCCACTTGAAGAGAAGCACACCAGTTGAAAAGGATTGACATGACTGTCTCGATTATCATGAAGGTTTGGTATTTACATCGGAGTATGAGAACACTGTTTAGAGAAGGTATGGAATCAACATTTGACTTCGAAGCAACTCGAATACCACAACTCAAAAAAAAACAGAGGATTGGCTTGCAGAATAAGCCGGAACAAACATATGATAGAGATTTCATCCGAATTTTTCGTGGTGGGGCCTACACGGGCTCGATCGTACAGCACCATCAGGTACAAGGCAGTGCACATGACATACGAAGCGTCCCCGAGTCGGCATATCCAAGGACTCTTTAAGACACAACGAGACCACTGTAAAACCAACCGTGGATAGGCGGACCACTAGACGTCGAACCCCAATTTCGTATCATACATCTCTCGGAAAGATATCCTAAGAGCTACTTGAATTCCCACTTATAAACTTCCGAAACTCTCCCAGTTATGCAATCAGGTGTTGGGGATACATGGGAAGCATAATATCTCAACCAAAACTAGCAAATCCTACATCCAGCTGTATCCATCCTTCAACACATAACCAAGAAACCTTCGGAAATCGTCTACCTCAACCTTCGAAAAGTATCCGTTATACAAGTTATGGCAATACTCCTGAACTCCCGCCCCAGTACTGGGTGGCGTCGAGGTTATCTCACCAACAACTGCATAAAAGAGATTTTCGATGTCGGCGAGACTAATCTCAGGTATTCCAGAACTGCAACGATAAAATTGTGACGACAACACCTCAGAGCTCAACTCCCCGGGACACTGCCACAACCCCTAAATGACAGGAGGCACCAAGAACAATGTTCTCGTCACAAATTGATCGGAACGATTCCAAGATACCCGCGTGATACTAAATTTTTTTAGTGAAATTTGAGAAGAGAAGAGTCAAAACTCTACGTTAGGATGCCTCACCAGAGCGACAAAGGGACTGGGGAGTAAAAAGAATTCCTAACTCTCCGATATATATAATCCTAAATGACTCAAAACATTTCTAGACTCAACAACGCCAGCTATTCGATCAAGCAGGGGGCTCCTAAGGTCGGGGAAGGCTCTGATTACCAACTTGAAACGCCCTCGATGCGGCTATATCTCCCACGTGTCGAAGCACGACTTAGAGGCACAACCGCATTGAAAGCAATGTCGCAAGTGAGGTAATCTTCACACAACCCATGTAATACATAAGGGAAAAGATACATAGTTGGCTTACAATCGCCACTACACAAAATTACATGAATAAAGCATTACATCATCCAGACACAATCAAGGTCCGACTACGGAACCAAAATAAAAGAAGACTACCCCAACTACTACACAGATCCCCGATCGACCCCAACTGGGCTCCACTACTGATCAACTAGAACGAAACAACACGAAGGACAAGATCTTCAACTAGCTCCTACTTGAGCTAGGTTGCGTCATCTGCATGGTTCAACGGCACCTGCAAGCTGGTTTTGGAAGTATCTGTGAGTCACGGGGACTCAGCAATCTCACACCCTATTTAAGCTCATAGGAAGTGTAAAAGGTATAAGGTGGAGCTGCAGCAAGCGACAAGCATATATGGTGGCTAACCTATTCGCAAAAGAGAGTGAGAAGAGAAGGCAAAAGCACGGTCGAACAACTATGATCAAGAAGTGATCCTAGAACAACCTACGTCAAGTATAACTCAAACACCATGTTCACTTCCCGGACCCCGCCGAGAAGAGACCATCACGGTAAAACACGCGGTTGATGTATTTTAATTAAGATCAACTTCAGGTTTTCTACAACCGGACATTAACAAATTCCCATCTGCCCATAACCGCGGGCACGGCTTTCCAAAGTTCAAATCCCTGCAGTGGTGTCCCAACTTAGCCCATCACAAGCTCTCACGGTCAACGAAGGATATTCCTTCTCCCAAGACATTCCGATCAGACTCGGCATCCAGGTTACAAGACATTTCGACAATGGTAAAACAAGTCCAGCAACACCGCCCGAATGTGCCGACAAATCCCGATAGGAGCTGCACATATCTCGTTCTCAGGGCACACTCAGATGAGCTCTCCATACAACTAAAACCAAACCTCGAGTTTCCCCGAGGGGGCGCTGCACAGGGCTCTAGTTTGGACCAACACTCAAAGGAGCACTGGCCCGGGGGGGGGGGGGTAAAATAATGATGACCCTCAGGAGCGCGAGTCCCAAAGGAAAAGAAAAGGCTAGGTGGCGAATGGTAAAACCAATGTTGGGCATTGCTGGAGGAGTTTTATTCAAGGCGAACTGTCAAGGGGTTCCCATTATAACCCAACCGCGTAAGGAACGCAAATCCGGGAACATAACACCGATATGACCGAAACTAGGGCGGCAAGAGTGGAACAAAACACCAGGCATAAGGCCGAGCCTTCCACCCTTTACCAAGTATATAGATGCATTAATTAAATAAGAGATATTCTGATATCCCAACAAAATATACATGTTCCAAACATGGAACAAGCTCCAATATTCACCTGCAACTAACAACGCTATAAGAGGGGCTGAGCAAAGCGGTAACATAGCCAAACAACGGTTTGCTAGGACAAGGTGGGTTAGAGGCTTGGTTTAACAATATGGGAGGCATGATAAGCAAGTGGTAGGTATCGCAGCATAGGCATGGCAAAAGAGCGAGCAACTAGCAAGCAAAGATAGAAGTGGTTTCGAGGGTATGGTCATCTTGCCTGAAATCCGGCAAGGAAGAAGAACGAGTCCATGAAGAAGACAAACGGACGTAGTCGAATGGGTCCTCACAAACGTGATGTTACCGAAACCAACCCGAAGAAGCAACACTGGAAAGAAGCACACAACATAGTAAGCAACCATCACATGAACATGGTATGATATGCGGGATGCGGTATGTGATGCATATGCATGATTTGGAAAGGAATGATTGAAACTGGCCTCAACTTGGAAATCCAAGAGTTCCTCTGGAAAGGTGAGGTGATTTCGGTTGAAATCGGTATAAAGATCAGCAGAATCGGATGCATGGTTTGAAAATGGCAAGCAAAACAAATATGGCACCGGTCTGCGACAATCAGCGAGTAGCCAACTAAATGCACCAAGATAATTATGGTACAACACTCAAACATGACAACAAAATAAATGGCAGGGATCCACACATGAAGGTTGACAAAAGATGAACACTGAGCTACGGCTAATTCATCCATTAACAGGTTCACACAAGCATGGAAAAAGTGCAAATGATAACATGTTTCAGACTAGGTGAAATTAACACAAGTCTGGAATTTATCGTCAGGAAGCACACTTTAGAGCATGAAAACTATATGCTACAGGAACATAACATGGCAATGCAAGGCATGACAGGAAGCTACTCAAAGCACTTAACAAAAGTCCCTTAGTGACCTTGAGCCAAAAGGGATCAGAAAATACAATTGCAAGCATGTGAACATGGCAAAAACATAAACAGATTCAGACAGAAAAACTGGAGCATGCAAATTAGTTAACAAGTAGGCATGTTTACGAGCTCGATGCACTCACTACGAGGCATTGCATGATAATATAAGCATACACCCATCAAGAAGACATAGCATAGAAGCTAGACATGGCAAGAACAATAACATAGCATGCACGGATCAATAGCAACATCCTCGGAAAAATCGCTAATCATGTCAACAATCTGCCAGGATTATTTTATAGCAAAAGTAGAGCTCGATTGACTCAAGCTAGTGTGATCCATAATTGCAAACAAATACATCGATGGATAGAGCACCACAATGTTAACAAAACATCCTTACTGATCATCCTCAAAAGAGGCACAGATCACTAGGAAACAACATGAATATATGGCATAACGACAAAATCAGGACAAGGACTTTGTGAAATTCTAAGTCCCTGAAATCAACATTACCGATTACGCTACTTTGAAATGGCAATGAGATGAAATGATGTACTCGTCGAGGCGAACATTTTGATATGCTACACACGCAAATCGGAGCTACAGATGCAGAGACACAATGCGATGAAGATAGCATAAAAACATAGCAGATCTGGGGACTTAGAAGAAATTTGGACCTCTCCGGGAAAAGTCAACCCTGGACGAAGACATGCGGGACGGAGGGATCCGGATCTGGGCAAGGGTGTTTGGTTCAGGGAATTGGTGGATCTGATCCACCTTGCCGGATCGGATCTGGGGTGGATTCCGGCGAGGTGGGCGCGAACTCCGGTGAGCTTGGGCGCCGGCGAGGAGGAGATCCGGCGGCAGGGATGGCCAGGTCCGGCCGGTCGGCGCCGGATCCGGGCACGGCGGCGCGCGGTTGGGCACGGGAAGGCGGAGGCGAGGTCCGGCAGGGCCTGGGCGGCGGTTGGCGGTGGGGTGCTCGCGCTGGCGACGAGGGC